>NC_057710.1:140600226-140612136 GCF_004010195.1 Chiloscyllium plagiosum | reverse complement strand
CTCAGGGGGCCAACACCTTCAACATATTGTCTAGCTATCACCATTGTTAACAGCTAACCCGAGAATGCAACTTTTAAAAAAAAAGGTTTTGTGATTTACACATAAAAGAAGTGAAACTATCATGGTATTCAAACAGATGAAAGACTTAATAATCAATTTTTCAATGTATAATTTCAGTTACACCACACTGTAAATTTTTGCTATAAATCCTATGTGTTAGGATTGAGCCCTCCACTGTCACCTGATGAAGGAGCGATGCTCCGAAAGCTAGTGTGCTTCCAATTAAACCTGGTGGACTATAACCTGGTGTTGTGTGATTTTTAATGTTGTACACTCCAGTCCAACATCGGCATCTCCAAATCATGACTACAGGTTAATGGTCATCCATTATTTATGAATTAACTTTCTGTAACCTGGTGTTGTGTGATTTTTAATGTTGTACACTCCAGTCCAACACCGGCATCTCCAAATCATGACTACAGGTTAATGGTCATCCATTATTTATGAATTAACTTTCTGTTGTCCATGTGATAAAGGTTGCATTGTGTAAGGGTCCTGAAGAAGGGCTTATGCCCGAAACGTCGATTCTCCTGTTCTCTGGATGCTGCCTGACCTGCTGCGCTTTTCCAGCAACACATTTCCAGCTCTGATCTCCAGCATCTGCAGACCTCACTTTCTCCTCAACAATATAGACTAATACTAACAAGAAGGGTTGGTGCCAGTGAATCCAAGATTTCTCAGTCACAGCATTCTAATATGCTGGCAGCTCCATAAAGGTGGTAAAAGTGATGGGAATTTTGACAATTATAGGATTCAAGGTTATTCTCTGGCTGTTAACCTCTGTAATTGCCTGCTCCCATTCCCTTCACTGGGAGATCTTTGAGCACTTCCTGATCTCCAGTTGAAATGTGGCCTCCCACTTCCTATCAGTGGCAGCCCAAAAAGTCCAGATAGTTCAGTCAGTAGAAATTCAGACTTTTAATTGGAGGTTCCATGGTGTCAACCTCCAAAAAGTCATTATTTGTAATCAAGAATCACAATTCTCAGCTTTGCGCTCCTTCATAAACCATTAGCAATTCATAATGATTCAATTAAAAATACTTGGAAAATGACTTGAAATTATGGATCATACAGGAGTACAGGCTGAGAGCTGAAAATTGCTGAAAAGTACAGAATAATATTAAGGAACAAATGTATGCATCACAGTGGTTACACATTCTTTTCAGGTGAAACAGCGCAACAAGAAAAGTAACTACGTCAAGGCTAAGAAAATAAATGAAGGATAAATCCAAAGAAGAGACATTTAACTGGCTAACAGCATGCCATAAATCAAAGGCAGAAATCCAACACTGATTCACAATAATATTCAGACTAAAATTAAGTGGTAGAGTGTCACTGCTGTACTTATGAGTAAGATCCAAACCAGATCCAGACTTATAGAGCCAAGTGGGTTCCATCTATCTCAAAAGAGGACCTCAGACAGCTTCAACTGATTGACCTGGACATCAGTAGATTGCACCAGTACAAGAAAACCCAATCTCTACCAACCCAAGGGAGGGAGCACAAACTGACCCAGATATGTTTGAGTGCTAGAACAGGGTCAGAGTGGAAGATGGAGTCCTCTATCGACTGGTTCATGACAAGGAGAGAGAGGTGAAGCAACTGTTCCCTGACAGCCCCAAGTGTCAAGTGTTGGTAACAGTTCATGATTAAGCAAGACTCCATGCGACAGAGAAGATTTGTGTTCTGACCACAGAGCTGTGTTACTGGCTCGGGATGGTTACTGATATTGATGACTACTGTCAAAATTGTAAGAAGTTCACTTTGACCAAAGCAGGGAAGTGACTTCACCTCAGCATGAGATCCCTGGTCACTGAGAGACCTCTCAAAGTCCTTGCCTTGACCCCAGTTGTAATGAGACTGACCATTCTCCCATACCCCTGGATGTCTTCACCCAGCTTACGCTGGTTATTCCCACCTGTGACCAAAAGGCCTCCACTATAGGCAGAGTGTTAGTACATGCTTCATGTGTCCATTTCCATATTCCATATTGAATTCACAGTGAGCAGATGCACAACTTCAAGAGGCAGATGCTACTGGAGCTTTGCAAGGTCTATAGCATCACTAAGAACCACACCATTGTCTATCATCCCGAGGATAATGAACAGTGTGAATGATTGAACCACACTCTGCATTGAGATCTGTGCACCTTACATCCTGACAATAAAAAAGTGTCCTCAGTACCTTTCAGAGCTGCTTTTATGCTTATAAAGCACCCCACCCACATCCACAGGCTATTTGCCACATGATCTCTCCTTTGGATCTCTCATCTCCTTGGGTTCAATACACCTTCTGATGGAGATGACCAGGTCAATGAGTGATAGCTGAACATCACACGAGGGTGAGCTAGGCATTCATGATGGTGTCCAAGAAGACAGAGAGATGAGCTGAGGAGAAAAACACTAAATGATTGCAAGGCTGACAGGACTGCCTTTAAAACAGGTGCAAAAGGTTTTCTCTGAAATCACAATATTATGGATTGAAATAGGATGCAGAGTGTGTGGACCCTGAACCCTGGAGAGTTAGCAATTGCTGGACACAGGCAGTCACATGAGTGTTGTTGAACTAGTTGCTGAGGAACTGCCTCAGAAAATGGATTCACAGAGGAGAGTTGCTTGTGAACAGGAGTCTGGTGGTTAATGTGGACACAGGTAATGTGGAACCTAAAGTGTTGGTACATGTTGGCTGAAGTGAAGTGGAGTCCAATAATGATGCAGAATCCTAGAGTGACCCATGTGTTGTGAATCCAGAGGGTGCATTCAGTACAAAAACTGAAGTGCAGTGATGATGTGACTCCTGGAATTAAAACTGACCTGGACTCCAATATGTGTGAACCTCTGCCACAGAGCATCAGTCCAATGGAAAGTATGAGTGCAGGTATGAGGATCAGAAGATCTTCCTAAACAAATGCTAGCTATCACCCCATTTGTCCAGATCAGTAATATAAGAAGGGAAAACTGCCATTAATGTGAACACAAACATTCTAGCCACTATGGAATAACTGAACCTGCTAAATATACAACTGCTGCACACAAGGTCACTGTGGCAAATTTCAAATGGGTTAGCCCTCCAGCAACAGGCAGTGATTGTGACAAATGGCATTAAGCAACGGGGTTAAGCAATTCACTAGGACCTCCAGTGGCAATAGTAACAGGAGGCAGCTGCAGCCAAACAGACTCTCACTGAGGGAAAAACAGTATCTTTGGCAAAGAGAGGTCCATTCTCTGACTCAATTATGTGTCTTTTTCCCACTGATGTATTTCCAATGATTCCCACCTTCTGTTGTTGTTCCTGTCTCCCAGTTAAACCAAGCTGATCCAAGATGGCTGCTGAGTAGAACACACCAGCTGGAGCTCCTCTGTTCCAACTGTATAGTTTTCATTTCCTTCATTTTTCTTCCCCTTTTTATTCTTTATCACTTGGCATTTCTTCAAGTTTCACCGTAGCAGGTATTGGCCTGGTCTCTTGTCGGTATGTCGGCCTGGTCTCTCGGCGGCTAGTGATGGTGTCTTGGCTCGGTGGGTCCTGTCCGGGCATGTTCCCGAGGCACTAGGAGAGATTGGAGAGGCAGGAGTTTCAGCAGCAGTGACGGCATCAAGAACAGGCAGCTGGGGTCTCCCGGAGTGCGAGACAAACAGAGAACTGTTGAATTTTTAATTTATTCCTTTATTTTCCTAGTTTCAGTTAAGAATAGTTTTAATGTTAACTGTTCTCTTATTTCTTTTTTCCTACCTTTTCTATGAAGTAATGCTTAACATTTTAACTCTGTTTATTACTTTGTACCTAGGTTTTTATACCTAGATACCATGGTACTAAAGATGGTGCTTGTGTGGCGACATTATACACTTTTCACTGTACTGCTGTACTTTTGTACTTGAGTACACGTGAGAATAAAAAATCTAAATCTAAAGAGAAAGGTGAGCAGATAGACAAAGGATTCATTAGGCCAATGTAATCCATGGGCTTTGATCCATGTACATTTGTAAATACTTCTTTGTTTACCCTTTATTTCCCTTTCAAATGTTAATGGCCTGTTGCTACAAGAATAAAGAATGCCTGCTTCAGGATATTTGGGTCTTTCATGTGTTCAAATCACATGTTACAATATATGTGAACACAGATTCACATTAAATCCAAGTGGAAAAATTTTGCCACCACTGTCATTCCACATGCCAGGATTGGTTGCTTTATTATACATGTGGGAACAATTGTTATTAAAAAGGAAGTCTGTTGCACAGACTGTTGGCAGGCATTATTATATTGGTGTTGAAGAAAAGTTGATCTAAATGCATGAATTAATGTATTCACTACATTGACCATTCTATTCCAATACGATTGTCAAATCTGTTTCATTGTACAAAATAATTAAGTTTGAAGCAATTCATTTCAAGTAATTTTGTTTTTTACTTTGTAAAGTTTTATTTGCAAAATCATTATTGGATGTCAACTGTAGGCAATGCAATTGTTTTTAAATTTGTGTTCTGTTCTTCATCACAGCATAGACTGGCAGAAATTTTACATTTGGCACCATGCAGTTAAAGGTCAGTGAAACATGTTAAAATATTTATTGAGTGACATTCTGAACTGACATTTACAGTGATGTAAATGCTGTTATTTAATAGGTCAAAGATTACTTGAAGTAATCCTCTAATCCATTTGAAGCAGTCAAACTCCCCATTACATTAAAGCACTCACTGAGTACAGCTGGCACTAGATGCCACTCCCAAAACCAGGGCAGAAAACAAGAAGACCACCTGCTCCACCATCCCTCCCATCTGGGCCCACCTCTAACAACCCCTCACAGGACATCTTTGAGGGGAAACAGCGAGGAATAACCCCCGAATGAAAATCCCACTACACACATGTGCAGACAGACACAATAACATTGATATTATGGGTGAAGGGAAAAACTGGAAAGTCAGTTCAACAGCCCTATCTACAAGGTTGCTGAGACAATCCTTTCACTTTGCTACCAATTCCAATCACTTCACATGGTATCGATCAACAGCTGAAGGCACTAGTTGCTGGGTGTTGACCACATTCTTTATCAACAACTGAAAACATGTGCTGCAGAATGTGCCACACCCCTAGCCAAGCTGTTCCAGTACAGCAACAACACTGGCATCTATCCAACAATGTGGAAAAATATCCAGGTGTATTCGGTGCATGAACATCAGAAACAATCCAACCTGGCCAAATACTGCCCATCAGTCTGTGCTCAGTCATCAATAGTGGATTGTATCATCAAACAGTTGATCTTCCGTAATTACACCAGCACCACTCCCCACCTCTTTCTCCGCTACATTGATGACTGCATTGGCGCCACCTCGTGCTCCCACGAGGAGGTTGAGCAATTCATCAACTTCACAAACACATTCCACCCTGACCTTAAATTTACCTGGACCATCTCTGACACCTCCCTCCCCTTCCTGGACCTCTCCATCTCCATTAGTGACGACCGACTTGACACTGACATTTTTTACAAACCCACCGACTCCCACAGCTACCTGGATTACACCTCTTCCCACCCTACCTCTTGCAAAAATGCCATCCCGTATTCCCAATTCCTCCGCCTCCACCGTATCTGCTCCCAGGAGGAGCGGTTCCACCACAGAACACACCAGATGGCCTCCCTCTTTAGAGACCGCAATTTCCCTTCCCACGTGGTTAAAGATGCCCCCCAACGCATCTCGTCCACATCCCGCACCTCCGCCCTCAGACCCAACCCCTCCAACCGCAACAAGGACAGAACGCCCCTGGTGCCCACCTTCCACCCTACCAACCTTCGCATAAACCAAATCATCCGCCGACATTTCCGCCACCTCCAAACAGACCCCACCACCAGGGATATATTTCCATCCCCACCCCTCTCCGCCTTCCGCAAAGACCGTCCCCTCCGTGACTACCTGGTCAGGTCCACGCCCCCCTACGACCCACCCTCCCATCCTGGCACTTTCCCCTGCCACCGCAGGAACTGTAAAACCAGCGCCCACACCTCCTCCCTCACCTCCATCCAAGGCCCCAAAGGAGCTTTCCACATCCATCAAAGTTTTACCTGCAAATCCACTAATATCATTTATTGTATCCGATGCTCCTGATGAGGTCTCCTCTACATTGGGGAGACTGAGCGCCTCCTAGCAGAGCGCTTTAGGGAACATCTCAGAGACACCCGCATCAATCAACCAAATCGCCCAGTGGCTCAACATTTCAACTCCCCCTCCCACTCTGCCGAGGATATGGAGGTGCTGGGCCTCCTCCACCGCCGCTCCCTCACCACCAGACGCCTGGAGGAAGAACGCCTCATCTTCCGCCTCGGAACACTTCAACCCCAGGGCACCAATGTGGATTCCAACCCACCCCCACCCTCCTCTAGCTTATCTCTCCACGCTTCAGGCTCTCTGCCTTTATTCCTGATGAAGGGCTTTTGCCCGAAACGTCGATTTTGCTGCTCGTCGGATGCTGCCTGAATTGCTGTTCTCTTCCAGCACCACTGATCCAGAATCTGGTTTCCAGCATCTGCAGTCATTGTTTTTACCTCATCAACAGTGCTAAATGAACTGGACTAGTTATATAAATACAATGCGCACAAGATCAATTCAGAGGCTGGGAATCCTGCTGTGGGTAACTCATCTCCTGACTCCCCAAAGCTCAATGTTTACCATGTACAAGTCACATTCAGGTGTGTGATAACCACAAGATCAATTTTTTTTAAAATCTGGGTTCCTCCTCATTTTCATGTCTGCATTCTCTGAGAGTCCTGGTTTTGGAAAATAAATTTACTAAAATTGGTGATACTTCTGATTCAACACTTTCACCCTTTACCCTCTCACATCCCACCATCCCCTTCCCACATAAAAGTAAATGTTTTTCTCCTGGTCTCTGGCCTCCCCCATTAGCTCTTTTGAAAATCCCGTTTAACCTTCTGATCCGATTCCCATCCAGAACCCAAGCCCTGATTCACCTTTACAGCCACCTCACTCATCCAGTCCAATGGCTCTATCCCCACCCTCGCATGCCTAATTTCCCCACCCTTAATTTGCAGCTTCCCACCCTTCCTTGTCACCATTGACACTATCATAAAATAATAAGATGTACATTCAGCCCATGGAGTCAGTTCCACCATTCAATGAGATCATGATTCATTTGATAATCCTCAACTCCATTTTCCTGCTTCCTCCCTATCACCCTCAATTTCCTTATTAATTAAAAATCTGTGTATCTCTTGTCACCTTCCTGTCCATCTGAGTTCGGTCACTTCATACCCCAGGAAATTATTGGATTATTTATCATTTTTCATTTGCAGCTAATTTTGTCGAGGACAGGACAAGATTGCAAAGGACAGCCAAAACAGAGTACAATGAGGCCCTTCAGTAGAAGACAAGACAAGACCGTGAAGACCAGGACAAGACAGTAATGAGTCAGCACAGGACAGGTCTGGATAGTACAAGCCAAGTCAGGACCAACTAGAACAAGTAGCATGGGGCTGGACAAGATAAGCCAAGGGAACATAAAACAAGGACTGTATAGGATAATATGTGTATGTACTTTAATGTCTCAGTTCTGCAGTGCTATGGTTTCATGTCCTTGCTTAAGAATGGTTCCTTTTTAATAGGGCATGAAATTCTAGGGGGATCAATAGTTGAGCTGGAAAAAGCACAGCAGGCCAGGCAGCATCAGAGAAGAAGGGGAGTTGACGTTTCAGGTTGGAACCTTTCACCAGGACACCTTTCATCATGAAATTCAAGACCAAGAAGGCCATAGTGAAGTTCTCTGAAATACTAGTTTGGTCTCAGTTGAAGAATTGCATCCTTTCCGGGCACTAGACTTTAAGGGCAAAGTAAAGACATTAGAGAGTGCGGTAAATGTTTATGATCCTTGTTTCAGGAATGAATAACTTCATTTATGAAGCGAGTTTGGAGAAGTTGGGACTGTATTTTCTGAGGAAAACAGGAAGCTGAAATACATATTTCATCTGATTTGAAGTATTCAAAAACCATTAGAGGTCTGTACAGGATAAATAGGGAGAAAATGATTCCAATCATGGAACAATCAAGAACCAAAGGGCACGGATTTAAAACCATTAATAAAAGAAACAGAAGTGATATGAAAGAAAACCCTCTCCCACAGTGAGTGGCAATGACTCACTGCCTGTCTGGGTAATGGAGGTAGATCCAGTCTAGTCATTTGTAAGGGAATTTGACTATCATTTGAAAAGTAACAATTTGGAAGGTTCCAGGGAGTAGACAGAAGAATGACACTGAGTGAAATGATCATTCGGAAAGTTGGTGTTGGCGCAGCAATGCAGAAATTCAGACAATCCGTGCCTCTGGCAACTGTGACCATCAAGTTCCATTCCCTACCTTTTAGCCCTCTTTTTCTTCTTATCCCTCTTTTAGGCTAAACCACCCTCCCCACCCCTACTACCATCACCACCACCACCGGCGCCACCACCGCCTTTTACATTACACCCACTTGCCAGCCCCTGGTCAGGTTTACTAGAATCAGCTAGTATGACTACCTCACTTGGAAAGTGTAATGAGCTTGGTCAACCTTCATCCCTATCGATATAAGTCGTTAACTCCAAGAAGGCAGACACTTTATGTCTGAGACTCCTCATGAACTGGCCAGTCAGCCTTAATCTCTTACACTGTAATCATTTACTGAAAGAAATGGCATGGAAGAGGAGAAAGTGAGGACTGCAGATGCTGGAGATCAGAGTCAAAAAGTGTGGTGCTGGAAAAGCACAGCAGGTCAGGCAGCATCTGAGGAGCAGGAGAGTCAACGTTTCAGCTGAATCATCTGGTATGTGGGGGCATGCCCAAGAGGGCTGAGAGATAAATGGGGTGTGGAGGGAGAGGGGAGAGGTAGCTTGGAAGGTGATAGCTAGAAGAAGATAGATGGTGATGGTGTTAGATCGGAGCATAGGGTGGCGCAGACAGGTGGGAAGGAAGATGGACAGGTAGGACAGTTCAAGAGGGCTGTGCCAAATTAGAGGGCTGGATCTGGGATAAGGTGGAGGCAGGGGAGATGAGGAAACTTGGTTAAATTGACATTGATCCCATATAGTTGGAGGGTCCCTAAGATCCTTCTACATCCAGCAGAGATTTTCCTGCACATCCAAACATCTTACCTACTGTGTCCGTTGTTCTTGATGTGGTCTCCTCTACATTGAGGAGACAGGATGCCAACTTGCGGAACGTTTCAGAGAACATCTTTGGGATACACACACGAAACAACCCCACTGCCCTGTGGCTGACCACTTCAACTCCCCCTCCCACTCTGCCAAGGACATGCAAGTCCTGGGCCTGCTCCCCAATCAAATCCAAGACACCTGACACCTTGGGGAAGAATGCCTCATCTTCTGCCTTGGACCCCCAAACCGCACAGTATCAATTTCAATTTCACCAGTTTCCTCATCTCCCCTCACCCCACCTTATCCCAAATCCAACCTTCCAACACAGTACCGCCCTCTTGAATTGTCCTACTTGTCCATCTTCCTTCCCACCTATCTGTCCAGCCTCTGCTCCAACCTATCACCATTACCCCCCACCTTCATCTACCTATCACCTTTCAAGCTACCTTCCCCCAGCCCCATCCCCATCCTATTTATCTCTCAGTCAATTCCCCCCCCACACACACACACACATACAATGTTTGTGGAAGAGCCAAGTTAATGAAGATGTTTTAATGCTCCAGAAGTTGGGGGAGCAGTCAAGCCTGCCAGATAAATGCCTCATGGATGTAGTGGGGTTAGTGAACAACATTACGCCTGTTAAAAGTTAATTCCAGGGGGGTGGGGGTATCAAACAGTATTCATGACATGCTAATTAATGAAAAACAGATACTTGTTGATGAGCACAACAAATGCTGGAGACCACAGTGGGTCAGGCAGCATCCATTGAGAGAGAATTCAGATGACTCTTCATTGGAGCTGAAGTGAAGTGTGGAAGAGGGAAGCATTTATGCTATAATTTGGTGGAGTCCGGGGGGGGGTGGGGTGTGTTGTGGCAGTGGTGGGGTGTAGAGTGTTGGTGGAGAAATGGTGTTGATCGTTCAGATTAAATGATTGAAATGTGGAATGGCAGAACAATGAGGTGTCTAACTGTCAGACTGGAAAAGGAAGACAGTCCCACTGGGGTGGGGGGGAGGGAGGAGAAAGTATAACAAGTAAAGCTAAAAGAAAGGGAAGAAATGGGAATTACTTCACAATTTTAAGGTGTTGAACTCAATATTATGTCCAGAAGGTGGTAAAACGCCTAATCTGGAGATGAGATGCTGTTCCTCCAATTTGCGCTGTGATTCACTGGAACACTACAGCATGTCGAGGACAGGTAAGTGGGCATGTGAGCAGGACGCTGTGTTGAAATGACTGGCTACGGGGTGGTCACTATGATCGTCAGCATTTGTTGTTTATAGTATAGATTCCAGCTTCTGTAGTCATTTGGTCCCTCCTGTTGATGAGGGTCAGGAAAGCCAAACCACCTTCTTCAGAATTTAATTGCAAAGTTTTGACCCACCGTCAGGAAACTAAACGTTTACATCTCACCCAATCAAAGGGCCCCTGCATCCCCTTCTAAAAGCTGCTAGAGGGTTGAAAGATTTTCCCTGAGTAAGTGATGTCAATAAATTGTTCCCTGAAGACTAACTACAGAAATGACATCCTGTCCAGTGTCCTCCTCTTGCAGTCTGTTCCTGCTCGTGCTTGTCTTTCCTTCTCCTCCTTCTCTACCATAAATTGTAGATAGATTAGACAACCTGCAATCATCTATTTGGATGGTCATCATAACAGTCCAAAACCAGCAAGAGTTATTAGCAGCAGTCAGCCTACTTGTGCTGGTGATGCCTCCCTCCCAGATGAGTTGAACAACTTTTGTGCACGGGTTTGAGGTACGAAATGATGTGGCAGCGAGGACGTCCACCCCTCCTCCCAATGACCGGGTGCTTACCACAGCTGATGTGAGGAAATGTGTCTGGATGGGTTACTCTTTGGAGGGTCGGTGTGGACTTGTTGGGCCGAAGGGCCTGTTTCCACACCATAGGAAATCTAATCTAATCTAAACACCCTATGTAGAGTCAACCCACGTAGGCTGCTGGACCAGGTAACACCCTGGCAGAGTGTTCAGAGGATGCTCTAATGTACTGGCACACGTTCTCATGGACATGTTCAACATCTCCCTGAGCTGTGCCATAGTTCCACATGCTTCACCATTGTCCCTGTGCCGAAAAAATCTTCAGTGTCCTGTCTCAAAGACTATTGCCCTGTTGTGCTTACACCCATCATCATGAAGTGCTTCGAGAGGCTTGTGATGAGGCATATTAAGACCCTGCCGCCCGCCCCCCTCTCACTGAACACCCTGCAGTTCATTCATCAACCCAATGCTCAACAGCTGATCACGTATCGATTCAACCGCTCAACAGACGATACCATTTCCACCACCCTCCATCTGGCCCTCACCCACCTGGAGAAGAAGGACACCTACATCAGACTGCTGTTCATAGACTTCAGTTCTACATTTAACACTATCATTCCTCAGCACCTGATTGGAAAGCTGAGCCAAGGACAGAACTGCCCTAGTCCTCGTCTTCCACCTGACCAATCTCCGTATACATCGCATCATCCTCTGCCATTTCCGTCACCGACAAATGGGCCCCACCACCAGGGATATATTTCCCTCCCCACCCCTTTCCGCTTTCTGTAAAGACCGTTCCCTCCGCGATTACCTCGTCAGGTCCACAGCCCCCAAAAACCCACCCTCCCATCCCGGCACCTTTCCCTGCCACCGCAGGAATTGCAAAACCTGTGCCCACACCTCCCCTCCTCACCTCCATCCAAGACCCCAAAGGAGCCTT
>NC_057710.1:140598226-140599575 GCF_004010195.1 Chiloscyllium plagiosum | reverse complement strand
CTCATTTATCTCTCCACCCCCGAGGCTCCCAGCCTCATTCCTGATGAAGGGCTTTTGCCCGAAACGTTGATTTTCCTGTTCTTCCGATGCTGCCTGATTTGCTGTGCCTTTCCAGCACCACACTCTTGACTGGAAACCTGAGTCAGCTGAGGCCCTGTGTAACTGGATCCTGGACTTCCTGACTGGGAGGCCTCAGTCAGTCTGGATTGGGAACAGCATCTCCAACACCATCACACTGAGCACGGGGTCTCGCCAGTGTGCTCAGTCCACTGTTGTTCAACCTGTTGACACACGACTGTGCAGCGATGCACAGATCAAATCACATCATCAAGTTCACTGATGACATTACTGTAGTGGGTCTCATCAACAGGAACAACGAGTCAGTATACAGAGAGGAGATGCAGCGGCTAATGGACTGGTGCAGAGCCAACAACCTGTCTCTGAACGTGGACAAGATGAAAGAGATGGTTGTTGACTTCAGGAGGGCACAGAGCAACCACTCTCTGTTGCACATCAATGACTCCCCATGGAGATCATGAAGAGCACTAAATTTCCTGGCATACGCCTGGTGGAGAATCTCATCTGGACCCTCAACACTAGCTCCATTGCCAAGAAAGCCCAGCAGTGTCTCTACTTTCTGCACAGGTTGAGGAAAGCCCACTGATGAGTGGTGAGCAGCCTATTGAGGGCTTCCGTAGTGACCTATTATTAACATCTCATTAGAACCTAATTTTGCCTTATTTACATTCCAGTTGTTATTCTCCCACATGCCAGAGGGAAACCAGATGGCGTCAATTCTCTATGTAGAAGTCAGAACAAGTACCTAGTGACTCCACCTTGGACAGCAGTCTCCAACATCTCAGGTTGCACTCAATGAACAGTGATACCCTACATCTCCCATCCATGGAGGTTGACATTAGGCATGGACCACATTATCACAGCAAATCTCTGACTCACTTAGATTACGGTTCTCTATTTCAAGACTGCACTGGAGCCCAGTCTTTTAGCACTTTGCTGCCTTATTAAGAACTTAAAAGCTGATGTTATTTCTTAATTGCCTTGCATTTTAGTGCAGACACAAAGGAGGTCAAGGTGAGGGTGATAGGCCGGAGTGGGGGTGGGAGTGGGGGCGGAGAGGTTAGGAAGAAGATTGCAGGTTAGGAAGGCGGTGCTGAGTTCGAGGGTTGGGACTGAAACAAGGTGGGGGAGGGGAAATGAGGAAACTGGAGAAATCTGCATTCATCCCTTGTGGTTGGAGGGTTCCTAGGCGGAAGATGAGGCGCTCTTCCTCCAACCGTCGTGTTGCTATGGTCTGGCGATGGAGGAGTCCAAGGACCTGCATGTCCTTG
>NC_057710.1:140585029-140597383 GCF_004010195.1 Chiloscyllium plagiosum | reverse complement strand
CTCCGGCCTATCACCCTCACCTTGACCTCCTTCCACCTATCGCATAACCTATCGCATTTCCAACGCCCCTCCTCCCTACCTTTTATCTTAACCTGCTGGACACACTTTCCTCATTCCTGAAGAAGGGCTCATGCCCGAAACGTCGATTCTCCTGCTCCTTGGATGCTGCCTGACCTGCTGCGCTTTTCCAGCAACACATTTTCAGCTCTGATCTCCAGCATCTGCAGTCCTCACTTTCTCCTCTGTTTGTTCATCAGTTAGGGCTGGCTTTCCAAGCCAGTCGGTCGTGTGGACTATGGTCAGTCGGGGGGTCAACAAAGGTCAGTGGACCCTGACTTCAATGGAGGACAGTGCATGGCTATACTTGTCGATTATTAAGCTGTATGCACAGGGCTCAGGAGGTAAAATAGAGAAATGAGCAATTAATTTGACTGGTTGGCTGGGAATGTGGGGAAGATCAAAGCTGATGGGTTTGCCTGAGTGGGCAAGTCAGAAAGGAACATTAAGGTTTAGGTTACCTAGACTGAGAGGCTTGGTCTGCACTCACTCTGCCAGGTGTGACCTGTGTTGCCTTCTATCCTCATTCAATCACAAGTGCACAATGGAAATAAAAATGGCCACCACCACACCCAGATTCAGATTTTCTCGGAAGGAGGATCTCCACTTTTATGTGATATGAAGCCCTTCAAAGGGTGTTAGCATTAAACACACACGCACATGCATACACACAGAGATGAGAATGGGACGGTTGTGCTAAACTGTATACACCGGTCGAGGTCAAAATGCCATGTCATGCAGTCCAGAGTTTCTGCAATGAAGCATTTTCTTCATTGGGACCAATAAGTTTTCCATGTCTGGGCCTTCATACCAGTACCGATTTGGTCAGGCGACTCTGACGTTCCAGCCACAAAGACAGAAAACTGCTGGAAATGCTCAGTAGGTCTGGTAGCATCTCTGGAGGGAAGTGGCATTAATATTTCAGATCCAGTGACTCTTCCTCAGAACTGATGGTAGCTAGGAAAAACCTGGTTTACTTTATGCAGAAGAAGGAGGAGGATAAGGAGCAAATCATTGGTGAACATAGAGTCCAAAGAGAGAGAAGAACAGTTGCACAGACAAAAGGAGTGGATACCAATCAGCCTGTGATCAGTTCCAGACATTCAGATTGTGCCTTTGCTCTGAAGAACCACCCTCTTGTGGGATAAACAATCGTAGGGTGGCTCTCTCATTAAGCAGAGACAAATGTTGGGGGTTTAACCTGAGGGTCACCACATCTCAGGCAAGGGGAATTTTTGAGAGGGAGAGTCTTTCATCAAATGCGGGAACTGAGCCTACACTGTTGGCATTACTCTGCATCACAAGCCAGCAGACCAGCCAACTGACCCTTAAAACAAAAACCGAGAAAGAGGAACAGAGTACTGTACAGTGGATGCGTTCAATGTCAAATCATATACAGAAACAGAAATGGAAAGAGAAAGAACAATTAGCTTATAAAAAAAAGACAGAAAAGTGTCAGGGCAGAAATTTAACTGAAAAATTTGCTATAGAGATCATTTAAATCACCAACAACAGTTAAAATGTGGAGGACTGAGACTCCCAAGCTGGAGTAGTTACTTTTCGTTGCCATTGAGATTGCAGGGCAGTAATTGCAATTATATCATTGAAGGATAATTAAATTATATTGGGTAGGACTTAACCTTCTGTGATGATTTTAGTTTATATGTAATTAGAATCCCTACAGTGTGGAAACAGGCCCTTTGGCCCAACAAGTCCACACCGACCCTACGAAGAGTAACCCACACAGACTCATTCCGCTACCCTATATTTGCCTAATACATCTAACCTACCCATCCCTGAACACTATGGACAATTTAACATGGCCAATTCACCTAACCTGCACATCTTTGGATTGTGGGAGGAAACCCGAGCACCACACAGACACAGGGAGAATGTGCAAACTCCACATGTGCTGGAGGTTGGAATCGAACCTGGGTCCCTAGTGCTGAAAGGCAGCAGTGCTAACCACTGAGCCACCATGCTGTACCATACAAATTCAGCAGCTTCACACATTCGGGGCATTTTGTGATGAGTCAGATACCATTTTTGGAAAAGGTACCATTTTTGGAAAATCAATTGATGCAACCTGAATAGCAAACCTTGGATTTCTGGATTTAATCACATATTTATCCTCACTTGAGGTTGTTGTGCCACTTGTTTATAAATAAGACCGAGTGCCATTAGCTTCAGTGTTATTTTGGCAATACATTATGCTACAATATTGGAAGGAAAACGTTTTTTAACAGTAATAGTGAAAACAATATTGTTATTAACTGCCGATCAAAATAGAAATTGCTGGAGAAACTCAGCAGGTCTGGCAGCATCTGTAGAGAGGAAATATTATGTGGACTTTGTTAATCCTTTTGTTTTCACGATGAGCCCTTACCCTTAAACATGATAGCATGCACCCAATTTTCCCTTCTCACAGGAAGCTTATCACATATATTAGCATCTGCAATGTTTCACCGATGTTGTTCTATGGCTTATATTTCAGAGGTCTGGGAGATTATCTCCTCTGCTAAAATGATGACTAGCTTGTTAATTTTCCTATTTTTGTCATAATTAGTGATTAGTATTGCATGTAAATCCAGTTTTCCATTATGGTAATTACCAAATAAATGATTGAACATAGAATTATGTCTAGTTCAGTTGGATTCTTGCAGAGTTTCTACTTGAGCTTTTCTTAATCAAGCCTTATTAATTCAGCACATTGTTTAATAAAGCAAATTATTGTTTCTATTCATTACCTGCACTGCTTACAATCATTTAAGTCTTCACTTTTCTCTTAGCCTTGCACATTTGCCCCTTTGTGAGAGTTAATGTTGCTCCAGTATTTTAATAACCCTTCATTTATTATACATTCTTGGAGCCAAGATTCATCACAGCAGTGCTGAATCATCCATTCAATCATTATTTAAAAGAGGTATATCTTTTTCTAAGTATATACTGGTGATAGGGACCTTTTCCATAACACCTCGTATGCAATCTGGGAATGGAACGTGCAAATTCGAACGCTAAAGAAGGAAATAGCGTATCAAAATGACCTACTTTCTTCTAAGACCATTGCATACGTCATGGAGTAATGAAGAAATTGAAATAGTAATTTACAACTAAACAGAGCATCCAGCAGGTGTGGGAGACAACCAGTAGCAAGATCAATGTGATCTAGTCACTTTGGCCCAAATTGTAACATGTATTGAAGAATGATTCTGATTGGCAGAGAAATACCAAAGTAAGCAAAAGGAATCACAATCAGCCATCTTCTGCTCCTTTTTACGTTGCTCCAATTACATTGCATTGCTACATTGAGTTTTTTGTCAATTAACCAGCTATTGTAAAAGTCTCTATACTGGGAGGTTTGGAAAAATCAGCCACATATGACTGTACAGTTTAAAAAGAAAAATATTTGTTGACTTCAATTTAAACAGCCTCTGCTGTGAGTATAAAACAAGAGTGATAATGAAAATATTCCAGAGATTTTGGGCTGAATTTTCATTTTGGTGTCAAAACCCCAAAGCTGAGCTCAAATCCAGGTCCTGATCTCACGCCGTTTGGGAAATAGTCACAGTATCATTTCTAAAGGAATGCCAAATTAATGACTAGAGTGCTCACTTACCACTAAATGAGGGATAGCAAGTGGGAGCCTGACACTGGGGGCCAATGGGAGCTGTGAAGATGCAGATTCCCTCTCAGAACTTTAAAGGAACTTCTACAAAGGGTCTCGACACAGGTGACAGGTGACTGTGGTAAAGTAAGATTCATGTGCATTGTGAAGCTGTAACTGATCATATGTCTCTGACATCAGTTATAGAAGAGACCCAACTAAATGAGTATGTAGTGAGAGAGGTCTACAATATTACACTTGACAGCTATATTGTACTTATTTTTTGTAGATGTAAATAAAGGAGTTATGGAGTCTTAATTTGAGACAAGGAGCAGGCAGCCTTGGTGCCGGTGTATGTGTAAAAACCCACTGACTGAAAAACTGCAGCACAGTATCCCACGGCAGCAGTATCATCTTAATTCACAAGGTAAAATCTGATGTGAGCTAAGAAAGACATCCAAAACTGAAAAAGGAGAAGATTTCAAAGACAGTGAAAAGACCTCAGAAGACTTCAATTATATGGCCACAAACCATTTAGAATCATAGAAATATATAGCACGTAAACAGAGTCCAACTTGTCCATGTCAACCAGAGATCCTAAATTAATCAAGTCCCATTTGCCAACATTTGGCCCATATCCCTCTAGCACTTCCTATTCATATATCCATCCAGATGGCTTTTAAATGTTGTAATTGCACCAACCTCCACCACCTCCTCTGGCAGCTCATTACATACACACAGCACATTCTGCATGAAAAAGTTCCCCCTTAGGTTCCTTTTAGTCTTTCCCCTCTCACTTTAAACCTATGCCCTCTAGTTTTGGACTCCCCTATTCTGGGCAAAAGATCTGGGCTGTTCATCCTATTCATGCCTCTCATGATTTTATGAACTTCTATTAGGCCACCTCTCAGTCTCCAATGTTCCAGAGAAGATAGCTCCAAACCTATTCAGCCTCTTCCCTATAACTCGAGCCTTCCAACCCTGACAAAATCCTTGTAAATCTTTTCTGAACCTGCATACTTTAGTCCCAAAAGAAATTTAGTTGTTGAATGGATGAGATTTAATCAGTGATCTCAGCATTTGGAAGATGAAATAGAAGCATTTTAATGGATTAATGTAGTCGAGTAGAATGTTGTAAATATGGAGATTTGCAGAATGACTTAATTCAAGCCTATATTGTAATCAGTGTAAGGGTTGAGAAGTTACCAGGCTTTCATCAGTCTGAGGAGGATTGAATGCTATAACAACCAATTCAATTCAATATGCAGGCAAAATTCAAGACCCAAATTCAATCAGTACTGCAAGGAAACATTAAGGTTAGCTCACTGAGCTTGAAGGTTTGTTTTCAGACATTTCGTCACCAAACTAGGTAACATCATCAGTGAGAGTCTCCAGTAAAGCGCTGGTGGTATGTCCCGCCTCTCTATTTATAGGTCTTGGTTTCTTAAGGTGGGTGATGTCATTTCCCGTTATTTTTTTCAAGGGAAGGTGGATAGGATCTATGTCAATGTATTTATTGATGGGGTTCTGGTTAGAATGCCAAGCCTCTAAGAATTCTCATGCATGCCTTTATTTTGTCTGTCATAGGATGTGTGTGTTGTCCCAGTCAAAGTGGTGTCCTTCTTTGTCTGTATGTATAGAAACTAGTGATAATGGGTGGTTTGTTGGTGTTCGTGTATCCTGGTGGCAAGTTTCTTGCTAGTTTGTCCGATGTAGTGTTTTTTACAGTTCCTGCATAGTATCTTGTAAATGATGTTTGATTTGCTAGGAGATCTCTTGGCATCATGATAGCCCACAAACCTACCAACACACTTAAACAGCGACTAATGAAATGAAAGGATCTATTAGATACTACCAGCAAATCTAACGCCATTTACTAGATACCATGCAAGAACTGTAAAAAACACTATATCGGACAAACAAGCATGATTTAAAGGGCTGTAATATTGCCAGTAAGAGAACTGACAAAGTGGTGCTCAGGGCTAGCAACTATTCCCCAAACAAATAGAGAATGAAGACAGTGTGTCGATTTCACTTTAACAAAGGAATTAGAACAAAATTTTACCAATTGACAACAGTTTGGCAAAATTGGCCACAAGCAAGTTTACCACAAAACTGGATGCCAACCAGGGTTTCTAACAGATGACCTTAGACCAAGAGTCAAGATTGCTGAGTACATTTATTACACCATTCAGGCAGTATCATTTCAGCTATCACCATTTGGGATATCCTCTGCGCCAGAGATTTTCAAAAAAGAAACACTGAGAAGCCTTGAAGGGAAAGAGGGAACTATTTTCCAAAATAGGTAACAGATAAACTGGAGAAGTCACGTGACCAGAGCATCAGGGACATATTTAAGGTCTGTACTGCCTTTCACTAACAATTAGATTTCTTATTCTCATTATTCAAGAATATATGGTGGACCCAAGAAAGACAAGAGGAATCAGTGAATTTTCAGCAATGAAGTACATAAATGATGTTCAGTGCTTCTTAGGAATAGTAAATGAAAGGGAAAGATGACCCCTAAACTAGCTAGTCTTTTCCAACCCACAGGAGAGTTTTGTTTAAAAAAGAAGCACCGGCAATAGTTTTGAAAGAATGAAAGAGAAACAACTTTCTGTTGATGTTTTAGTACATTAGCTACCATGTTTATTCATTAAAGCAGCCGTAGATGCATGGTCCATAGGATTCTGAAGAAGATTAATTCCAGACTCAAAATATTAACTTCTTTACAAATGCTGCTAAATCCATTTCTCCAATATTCACAGTGTTTGATACCTATTTTATCCTAGCTGTTTGTCTATATATATATATGTGTGGGGAGAAGTTTATGAGGGGATTAGATTTTAATTATTAGTATTAAATGCTGAATGTCTATAACCATTTACATGCTGCTAGAGTCTAATTTCTTGTAATAAATAGTGATTTTTGTTCAGTATAAAAAGCCTGGACAGCCTTTTCTATCTTTCTCGCTCTCAAAGTCAGGTAAGTTGGGGAACTTAGTGTACTGTATAAAATCTTTAACTGTTGTAGTGATTTCAGGAACACCGGGAATTGATTTTGTGTGCATTATCCCAGTGAGTGGGTAGCCATCATCCCACATGACTTGCCACTTCATCAATGACCCAGAGGCAGAAAGTTACAGGTCAGCTCACCTGTTTTAGCTCCTGGCTCTGCAGGCAATCCAAAAGAGGCCTTAAGTTAAACATATATACGAACAGCTGGCTAACTATCCTTAAATGTGGATAGACTATATTAAAGAAAATATTTACTCCGTTTTTCCAATTCCAGTCAATTACATGTTTCATACTTTACCCAACTAGATATGGTAATAGTTATGTCATTGTGTGGCCTTGACTTCTCTCTACAAAATTAGATAACAAACATGTCAAGCCATAAGATAAAAGGTGCATTTCAGTGTTCTTGGCAATTATTCAATTTCAGATACCAAATGCTGTGCTGTCATGGGTTTCAACTTAATTTTCATTCTCTTTCAGAGATTTGCCATTGTGAAGATGCCCTTTGGTAAGAGGAATAGGACTAATTTTCCAAGGTTTGGGTTCTCAGCAGTGAATTTTCCTGCTGAGGTACCGATATAATTGAACATGTTCTTCTCACTAGTTTCCAGGCATCAAATAATCAGAAAATCATGGTCAGCAAAATCGTCCAAATCTGCAATATGATGTCACGGTGAGTAGGACTCCCGGCCATGAGGTAAAATTGGAGAATTACCATTTATCAATGGTGATGTCATGCAGCGTACAACACATTATTGTGCAAGTCAGCCATATCAAATAGCAGCAACCAGGAACTAGTAATATTGGGGATGATTTCACCAGCCCTATGGAGAGAACTTCAAGACAGGAGGACTTATGAAATAGAAGCAGAGGTTCAGGGGGTAGGAGGGAGTTCAATATCTTCCTGATGCCATGGGATAACCTCAGAGTTGGGAGGAAGAGGTCCAATAAAATCAATTAATTAGAATCCCTGATTAATGACCACATCCTGCCCCCAAGAGCACTGTATCAGTGCCAGGATGGACCCCACACATTAGTAGAGATCACCAAGTAAGTTCTGGTAGCCTCTCAGTAGGGTTGGGGAGGCAGGAGGACATTAATTTATGACCACATAATGGCCCCTGGTGACCCACTGCATTTGATGGAGGGTTCCCTGCCCCTCCTTTGTGTTCATTGCTCAGATGTGCTGAGAAAAAGTGCTACCTGGATTTCAAGTGTGTGGGAGGAAGGAGGATTTTTTTTCCTGCAGCCTTAGCAGTGGTGACATCTAGTGGTATGCAACTGAGACTGGCAACACCCCAGCCCTCTGACTGTACTGATAGCTCTCGGAGCCCTTCTCAGGTGAATGGCAGTGCAGGCAGTAGATTCTTATTGGACCACCCAGAACACTGCCATTACCTGGCAGGGTTTGCAACCTGTTTTCCAGCCCGAGTGATGGGATTTTCTACTTTCTGGAAAAATTGAGGAGGACAGTGTTATTTTTAATTCATTCATGAGATGTGGGTTTCACAGGCTAGTCTGACATTTTCTACCATCCCGAGTTGTCCTTGAGAAGGTGGTAGTGATCTGCCTTCTTCAACCATTGCACTGTATTGTAGGCACACGCACAGCATTGTTAGGGAGGGAGTTCCAGGATTTTGACACAGCAGGTTGAAGAGGAACTTTCAGCCATTCCCATGCATTTATTGCCCTTATCCTTCTAGGTGGTAGTGACTTAATTTTCGAAGGTTCTGTGCAAGGAACCTTGGTGAATTTCTGCAGTGTAGATGGTACACACTTGTTGCTACTGTGCTTCGGAAGTGGAGGGACTGAATGTTTCTAGATGTGGTTCCAGTCAAGGAGATTGCTTTGTGCTGGATGTTGTCAATCTCCTTGAATGTTGTTGGAGCTGGACCCTTCCAGGCAAGTGATGTATATTCCATCACACTCCTGACGTGTGCCTTGGTTTGAGGAGTGAGTTATTTGCTATAGGACTCCTAGCCTCTGACCTGCTCTGTGGTTGCTGTATTTGTAATGTGAATCCACTTCAGTTTCTGGTCAACGGTAACCTCTAAGAGTTGGTAGTAAGGGACTAAGTGATGGCAATGCCATTGAATATGCACATTTTGTTGCTTCTAAACATTATTATAGATTCTTTTCTGGTGAAATCTAGAACTCCATAGATGTGATATCAATCGATAATTCTTAATTATTAAGACCTAAAACAATATCCCAAACCTATGTTTAAAAACATGTTAAACTAGCTCACTGAGGAATTTCAGACAAAGTGCATCAATGCATTCCTAACAAATATTACTAACAATAATAATTTGCATTTTTATAGTGTCTTTAATACTATGTAATTTCACCTCAGAAGGGGGTTACCAGCAAGGGACTGATTTTCTGTCTGAGGTCAAGAAACAGGTGTCAGGACGATTTCTTATGTCACTTGGGATCAGGGGAAGATTTTCATGGGGAAAGCTATTAAGTAACTGCAGGACAGGGTGGATGACCAATTAGCAACCAGAGAAGAGAGAATAGAGGTGAGATTGGAGGAGAGCTGGCCTGATTTAAATAGACCACAGCAGCCATTACTGTAGGTCATGTTTTACTGTATTAATTGGCATATCAGTGGTGGAGCAGGAAAGACAGAGGATTGGAATCTGGGCCAGGTCTGCTCCTTGTTTGTAAACATTAACCCGGTCGTCCTTTTGAAGCAGTCAGGGAAAGGACGGATGTAATCTTTTTGCATGGGACAGAAGAAAGGCCAACTTCCCAATCAAGCAAGTCTGGATTGAGGTGGCTGGGAATGGAAGAATTGGGTGCAGTGCGGGAGGAGGATCAACGACCTTCTTTGCTCTGGGAAGGTGAGTGCAATGCCAGACCCTTTAGCATCCAAAGTCCAACAGACACTGCAGCTGGGGTGCTGCTCCTGAGCATGAAAGAAATATGTGCCCAGAGTACTTTCTAACGTTACAGCAAGGCTGAGAGCCATGACACTACTGAGATCAAATCAACATGTAGCCTGTTAAGTTAATTGCCGAATGGCCATATAGGCCATTTTTGTTAATTCATTCTGGAGATATGAGCACCATTGGCTAGGCCAGCATTTATTGCCTGGCCCTAGTTGCTCTTGAGAAGGTGGTGGTGTGGTACCTTCTTGAACTATTACAATCCATTTCACATAGGTACACCCACAATGCTGCTAGGGAGGGAATTCCAGGTCTCTGACTCAGTGACATTGATGCAATGGCAAATGCAATGGAGTGACTTTTAGGGGAACTTGCAAGTGACGATGCCCCCATGTATCTGCTGCCTTTGTTCTTCTAGATCTTCGTCCTCATCGATTTGCAAGTGCTGTCTAAGGAGCCTTGTTGAATTTCTGCAGTGCATCTTAGAACGTAGAACATAGAACAATACAGCGCAGAACAGGTCCTTCGGCCCTCGATGTTGCGCCAACCTGTGATCTATTCTCAGCTCGTCCCCCTCCACTATCCCAAAATCATCCATGTGCTTATCTAAGGATTGTTTAAATCTCCCTAATGTGGCTGAGTTTACTGCATTAGCAGGTAGGGCATTCCATGCACTTATCACTCTCTGTGTAAAGAACTTTCCTCTGACATCTGCCTTAAATCTATCACCCCTCAATTTGTAGTAATATCCTCTCGTACAAGCTGACGTCATCATCCGAGATAAAAGTATTTCACTATCTACCCTATCTAATCTTCTGATCATCTTGTATGTTGCTATCAAACTCCCCCCCTTAGCCTTCTTCTCTCCAAAGAGAACAGATCCAAGTCTCTCAGCCTTTCCTCATAAGATCTCTCCAGACCAGGCAACATTCTGGTAAGTCTCCTCTGCCAATGCTTTTCCAATACTCCCACATCCTTCCTGTGGGGTGACCAGAACTGTACACAATATTCCAAGTGTAGCCGCATCAGCGTTTTGTATAGTTGCAGCATGATATTGCGGTTCCAGAACTCAATCCCTCTACCAATGAAGCCTTCTTCACAGTACTATCTACTGAGGTGGCAACTTTCAGGGATCTACGCACATGGACTCCAAGATCCCTCTGCACATCCACACTATCAAGAATCTTTCCATTGACCCAGTACGCTGCCTTCCTGTTATTCTTCCCAAAATGTATCACCTCACATTTAGTTGCATTGAACTCCATTTGCCACCGCTCAGCCCAATTCTGCAGTTTATCCAAGTCCCCCTGCAACCTGTAACATTCTTCCACGCTTTCCACTACTCCACCGACTTTAGTGTCGTCTGCAAATTGACTAATCCATCCACATGTGCCTGCGTCTAAGTCATTTATAAAAATGACAAATAGCAGTGGTCCCAAAACAGATCCTTGTGGCACACCACTAGTAACGGGACTCCAGACTGAATACTTTCCATCAACAACCACTCGCTGGCTTCTTCTAGAAAGCCAGGTTCTAATCCAAACTGCTAAATCACCCTCAATTCCATGCCTCTGTATTTTCTCCATCAGCCTACCATGTGGAACCTTATCAAAGGCTTTACTGAAGTCCATGTATACCACGTCAACTGCCCTACCCTCATCTACATGCTTGGTCACCTTCTCAAAAAACTCAATGAGGTTTGTGAGACATGACCTGCCCTTGACGAAACCATGTTGACTATCTGAAATCAAATTGTTGTTTGCTAGATGATTATAAATCTTATCTCTTATAATCCTTTCCAAAACCTTTCCTACAACAGAAGTAAGGCTCACTGGTCTACAATTACCTGGGTCATCTCTACTGCCCTTCTTGAACAATGGCACAACATTTGCAATCCTCCAGTCCTCAGGTACTAAACCTGTAGACAATGACGACTCAAATATCAAAGACAACGGCTCTGCTATCTCCTCCCTAGCTTCCCAGAGAATCCTTGGATAAATCCCATCTGGCCCAGGGGACTTGTCTACTTTCATTTCTTCTCGAATTGATAACACCTGTGCGTAACTAACGTCGATCCTTTCTAGTCTAATATCTCGTATCTCATTCTTCTCCTCCACAATATTCTCCTTTTCCTGAGTGAACACCAATAAGAAATGTTCATTTAGCACCTCCCCGATCTCTACAGGGTCCACACTCAACTTCTGTCTTTGACTGGCCCTATTCCTGCCCTAATCATCTTGTTGATAAGATATACTGCTACTGCGCATCAATAATGGAGGGAGTGAACATTTGTGAATGTGGTGCCAGTCAAGGTTTATTCTGGATAATGACAAGCTTTTTGAGTGTTGTTGGAGATGCACGCATCCAAGCAATTGGGAAGTATTCCATCACCATCCTGACCTGTGCCTTGTAAATGGCAAATAGGCTTTAGGGAGTCAGGAGGTCAGTTACTCACTGCAGGGTTACTAACCATTGACCTGCTCTTACAGCAATGTGTTTATTTGGCTGGTCCAGTTTCTGGCCAATAGTAATAGCTAGGATGTTGATAATGAGGATTCAGCAAAAGTAATGCCAATAAATGTCAAGAGAAGATGGGTAGATTCTTTCTTGTTGAGAGTGATCATAGCCTGACTCTCTCACCAACCTCCATGTACAACGTATCATCCGCAGTCATTTCCGCCACCTCCAAACAGACCCCACCACCAGGGATATATTTCCCTCCCCTCCCCTATCAGCGTTCCGAAAAGACCACTCCCTCCACGACTCCCTCGTCAGGTCCACACCC
>NC_057710.1:140580244-140584623 GCF_004010195.1 Chiloscyllium plagiosum | reverse complement strand
CACCTATCGCATTTCCAAAGCCCCTCCCCAAGTCGCCCCTCCCCACCTTTTATCTTAGCCTGCTGGACACACTTTCCTCATTCCTGAAGAAGGGCTTATGCCCGAAACGTCGATTCTCCTGTTCCTTGGATGCTGCCTGACCTGCTGCGCTTTTCCAGCAACACATTTTCATCTCTCATGTGTAGCATGAATACGATTGCCATTTGTCAGCCTAAACCCTGGATTTTGTGCAGGCTTGCTGGATTTGAAAATGACTACTTCAGTGTCTGAGAAGTCACAAATGGTGCTAAACAATTTTGCAATCATCAGCGACCTCTCTACCTGTCACTTCATAATAGAGGGATGGTGCCTTAGTATTCTCGATTTTGATCTTCCAGAAAAATAGGACACATAATACCTGAGAATAAAGTGCACACTGGTGAAGGGATTCCAATCCTATACATTGTTAGCCTTAATGGGAGGGAACAATAGATATTTCCAGGGTGTATGACCATAAGCAAGTTAGGAAAGGAATAATTGGTATCCTTGGGAGAGAATCATAGAATCTCTACAGTGTAGAAGCAGGCCTTTTGACCCGGTGAGTCCACACCAACCCACCAAGGCATCCCACCCAGACCTACCCATCTAACCTACCTCTATAACCCCAAAGTACCCAAGACTAACCCACCTAAGCTGCATATCCCTAGACAAAATGGACAATTTGGTATAGCCAATTCACTAACCTGCACATCTTTGGACTATGGAAGGAAATTGGAGCACCCGGAGGAAACGCACGCAGACACAGGAGAACGTGCGAACTCCACACAGACAGTTGCATGAAGGTGGAATTGAACCTGAGTCCCTGGTGCCGTGAGGCAGAAGTGCTGACCACTGAACCACTGTGGTGCCCCAAGGATGAATAAAATTTATATTGGAAGGGAATAAGGTGCAGGCCAAATTGTCTATCAGCGTACTGAAGACTCAACTATTTTGCAAAGTCTCAGTATTGCAGTTTTGCACACAAGGCTTGATCTTGTGTCAGCCATATGTTTCAATGTTGTAGGGCATGACTAACTCCTGCAAAAGGTAAGTACTATCACATCTCAGAAGTGCATCCTTCTCTTGCTCAGATTAAGTCACTTTAGATGTCTTCACACTTGCATAGATTCATGACACTGAATAATCTACATACCACTCGCGAGCAGAAGGAGCAAAGAGACACAGAGGGACATAAAGGGCTGCATAACCCAGTGGTGGCAGATGTCTTCCCACATGTCAGATTTCGCTGAGACAGTTCAGGGTTAGAGTCCATCCAGTGTATGTGTGCCACAATGGCGAAAGATTTAGAACACATGAACCCTTCCACTGAGGGAGTTACCAACCTCATGAAGCACTCATCACCAGTAATAAAAATAAAAATATGCTAGAAATATTGTTTATTTAATCCCATAGATTGCACAAAATTAAGAACTCATATCGCAGAGATAGAGGTTACATGATGGTGGCAAATCAACCTGTTTACCAAGTACATTTCATTTCTCTAGATGTCCACCATTTCATTTAAAAAGAGGAATTGCATGCCGTACTACTTGCAGTGCCAAATTAAACAAGTTACCCAAAGTACATTGCTGCAGAGAAAATGATCATTCACTAAAAAAACAGTGTGTTCACTCTAGTCAGTACCACTTTTGTCAGTTTCTGCGCACAAGTTCCCTACATAGTCTTTAAATTGTGCTGCTCTCATAATACTACCTCTGTATATTGTCATTGGTTGTTCATCCAGTACTTGTTTATTCTTAGGATGATGTTCCTTTTCTGGAGATTCTGGTTCACATTGAGAGTGTGATTATCATGGTAACTCTTATTTCTATTACTGAGGAATGGTGGACCTCTGGAAATGACAATCTTTCTGTACTCTGTGCAGTTAGTGACATTACATCTTGTCTGCAAACTAAAACAAAAGTTGCTGGAAAAGCTCAGCAAGTCTGGCAGCATCTGTGAAGAGAAATCAGGGTTATTGTTTCCAGTCCAGTGACCCTTCCTCAGAACTGTTCTGAGTAAGAATTACTGGACCTGAAATGTTAACTCTGATTTCTCTTCACAGATGCTGCCGGACCTGCTGAGTTTTTCCAACAATGCTTTTGATTTACAGCATCCACAGTTCTTTTGGTTGTTACTTACATCTTGTTCAGTTGTCTTCAGTGGAAGCAGAGCTTTTCCAATCATAAGTCCATGTCTGGCATTTACATTCATTGCATGTGATTAAGATGGCAACTGCTCAGCACAGGTCACAGGTTGCCTTATAAGCTGACTGTTGTTGAGAGCATTGACCACTTGAACTCTGACTGGATCTCTAATGCTCAACACTGGCACTGACTTAGCACTTATGTGAACGTGAAACAAGGCTTTTTCTTGTTTCACTATGATTTTGTCATTCACACCTGTCACTACTTCTGGCTTCAATTGTTTTTGGCTATTAAAAGGATAATTTGGGTGCAGCAGGACTTTAGTCTTTGAACTGGATATTCACTGCTTTCAGTAGGTGCATTTCTCCACTCAAGGATATTCTTGGACAAGTCTGTGCTGGATTTTCTCAATTTCTTCATGATTTCCTTGGCAATTTTCACTGCTTTCTCTACTTTTCCATTTGATTAGGTGTGAAAATGATACATCGTGTTGAATTTCCCAATCTTTCATGAAGTGATAGATTTCTTCCCTGTTGAACTATGAGTCCTTTTTAACTTACCATAATGACTGGAATGGCATACTGCTTGAAGTGCACCTTTTGGCAATCTCCAATCTCACATATGTACATTGTTGTTCAGCTAGTCTAACTTTAGTAGTCAGAATGGTAGCTGAAATTGACAAGATGATTCGTTCTCGTGAGAGTGAAAAGGTCTACTCCTAGCTTCATCCAAGGTCTGACCTGGGATGTCATATGTTGCAGATGGCTCTTTAAGCATATTTAGCTTGGTACTTGTTGCAAATACTGCATTGCCTGAAGTGATGATTTGGAGATCCCGGTGTTGGACTGGGGTGTACAAAGTTAAAAATCACACAACACCACGTTATAGTCCAACAGGTTTAATTGGAAGCACTAGCTGTCGGAGGGCCGCTCCTTCACCAGATACACACACTCCCACACTCACACATGCACCCCCTCACAGACCTAAGACACTCTGCACTCACTACTCATACACACACACACATACACTTTCTCACACTCACAACCCCCAACCCAGACAGACACATACAGACAAAGACCCTCATGCACACATATATTTTGTGGGGTGAATTTGTACTTGCAGGGTTACATTGTATTTTGTTCAAAAACTGCATGCATTCATGTAGAACTCTGAGCTCAAAAACTGCATGAATTTATGTAAAACTTCATTATCTCACTTTTTCGATTAGAATCAATCTAAGCATCATGGCATAGACAGAGAACACAGGGGGCCAACACCTTCAACATATTGTCTAGCTATCACCATTGTTAACAGCTAACCCGAGAATGCAACAATGCAATCACCGCACAACAATCAACAGAGAGGAGGGTTCCCTCCCAGTTGGGGAACACTTCAGTGGTCCAGGACATTCAGCCTCGGACCTTCAGGTGACCATCCTCCAAGGTGGACTTCGGGACAGGCAGCTGAGAAAAGTGGCCGAGCAGAGGCTGATACCTAAGTTCAGTACCCATAGGGAGGACCTCAACCGGGACCTTGGGTTCATGTCACATTACAGGTGACCACTATTGCACTATACACATACACACAGACGCGCACAGACACCCACACACACCCTTACAGACACACACACTCCCACACTTACACATGCACCCCCTCACAGACTTAAGACACTCTGCACTCACTACACGCATACACACGTACACTTTGTCACACTCACAACCCCAACCCAGACAGACACACACACATAGACAGACAAAGACCCACATGCACACATATAGTTTGTGGGGTGAATTTGTACTTGCAGGGTTACATTGTACTTTGCTCAAAAACTGCATGAATTTATGTAAAACTCCGTTATCTCACTTTTTAGATTAGAATCAATCTAAGCATCATGGCATAGACAGAGAACACAGGGGGCCAACACCTTCAACATATTGTCTAGCTATCACCATTGTTAACAGCTAACCCGAGAATGCAACTTTTAAAAAAAAGGTTTTGTGATTTACACATGAAAGAAATGAAACTATCACTGTATTCTAACAGATGAAAGGCTTAACAGACAATCAATTCTTCAATGTATAATTTCAGTTACATCACACTAAATTTTTGCTATAAATTCTGTGTTACGACCGAGCCCACCACAATCACTCCGAAAGCTAGTGTGCTTCGAATTAAACCTGTTGGACTATAACCTGGTGTTGTGTGATTTTTAAC
>NC_057710.1:140551186-140579918 GCF_004010195.1 Chiloscyllium plagiosum | reverse complement strand
ACAGGAGAATCGACGTTTCGGGCATTAGCCCTTCTTCAGGAATGGGGAAAGTTGGTCTCCCCCAAGTCCCTCCTCCCTATCTTTTATCTTAGCCTGCTGGACCAACTTTCCTCATTCCTGAAGAAGGGCTAATGCCCGAAACGTCGATTCTCCTGTTCCCTAGATGCTGCCTGACCTGCTGCGCTTTTCCAGCAACACATTTCCATCTCTGTCTATGTTGGTGCCCTTCTAGAGCAATGGAAATGGCAAGCAACATCTACAATCATCCATATCTATGAATAGCATCGAGAATGTAGTTAGAAAATTCTTGCTTTCCTCCAGTTTCACTTGTTAGTGGCCATCCTTTGCGCTGATGATAGTAAAGACATTTGCCTTCACATTTCAGGCGTTAATTTTCAAACTTTTTATGACAAGGCAGTAATTCCCCTGTAATGCTTTGCCAGGGCAAGATTTTTTGTGTGTAAGGGACAATCACAAAACTCTTCAAATGTCATCAATATTTTTATTCTTTGTTTCTTTTAAATTAGTCACTTATTTTAGATGATTTCCCAAAGATCATGAGAAAATGGTGGTCGGAACAATGCTTGTGATATCCAACCAATAAAGCAGAGTTGTACTTAATCACACTTGTCTTTTTAAGTTCATAATTCATAAACTAGCTCGTGTTATGTGACGGTGGCATGGTGGTTAGCATTGCTGCCTCACAGCGCCAGAGACCCAGGTTCAATTCCCGCCTCAGGCAACTGCCTGCATGGAGTTTGCACATTTTCCCCGTGTCTGTGTGGGTTTCTTCTGGGTGCTCCGGTTTCCTCCCACAGTCCAAAAATGTGCAGGTTAGGTGAATTGGCCATGCTAAATAGCCCGTAGTGTTAGGTGAAGGGGTAAGTGTAGGGGAATGGGTCTGGGTGGGTTGCTTTTCGGAGGGTCGGTGTAGACTTGTTAGGCTGAAGGGCCTGTTTCTGCACTGTAAGTAATCTAATCTAATCTCAAATTAACATATTCCATGAACAACTAGAGACTAATAGGGTGGGAGTTTATGCATGTTGTCAGCTGCCAGTAAATTCCTCATTTTACCCTGAACAAATAGACCAAATTAACAGGGTAAAAGGAAAATAACAGAAAATCATTGACATTTTATTTGAATCTTTAAAATGCATGGTGTGAACTGTGACAGATGTATGTTTCTCACAAGTTTTCTACATGCATAAGTATATAGGTGTAGGGTAAATGACAGAATTTTTATATATAGCATGCTTCCGTAACATAGATATTCTAGGCAAGGAACACAGCAGGTATACATTTTCAAATGCAGAGTCATAGGAACAGCTAAAAAGGAGTTTGGCAGTGAATTTCAATATATCAGAAACAAGGGTGACAACAAAATATAATTTGTAACTTTTGTACTCAAACTTTCCACAAGTATTAACTGTAGCAATCACAGATCAATTATATTGAGTTGAAACATTTGTAAAATAATATTATAGGAAAGTAAGTTAGGATTATTTATGTAATTAAAGCACCGTGGATTTTGAAATAGTAAATTAGGAATGTGAACATTATGATCACATGCTTTTAAAAAAGGAAACACAACAACAATTTTGTCTGAACATGTAGGTTTGCTCGCTGAGCTGGAAGGTTAATTTCCAGATATTTCGTCACCCTACTAGGTAACATTTTCAGTGGGCCTCAGGCGAAGCATTGCTGATAATTCCTGCTTTCTATTTATATGTTTGGATTTATTTGGGTTGGTGATGTCATTTCCTATGGTGAAGTTAGTTCTTGTTCTTTTTCTTAAGGAGTGGTAGATGGGGTCTAAGTTGATGTGTTTGTTCATAGAGTTCTGGTTGGAATGCCATGCTTCTAGGAATTCTCATGCATGTTTTTGTTTGGCTTGTCCTAGGATGGATGTGTTGTCCCAGTCGAAGTGGTGTCCTTCCTCATCGGTATGTGAGGATACTAGTGAGAGAGGGTCATGTCTTTTTGTGGCTAACACATCAAGTTAGACCCCATCTATCACTCCCTGAGAAAAAGAACATGAAGTGACTTCACCACAGGAAATGACATCACCAACCCAAAGAAACCCAAACATATAAATAGAAAGCAGGAATTATCAGCAATGCTTCGCCGGAGGCCCACTGAAGATGTTACCTAGTAGGGTGACAAAACGTCTGGAAATGAACCTTCCAGCTCAGCGAGAAAACTTACATCCAGAACCTCAACCTGAGCTACAAATCTTCTCAAAACTCACTTTGCCTGAACAATTTTACTTTTGCCACAAGCACAAGCCTATGCAAAGTTATTGAAAAATGTATGAAATCTACCAAGCAGTCTCCAAGGTCTAATGCAAGATTCATGATCTCTAGAACCTGGGTGAAGGTTTACAAATACTAACATCTCATGACAAAAATCGCAACAGTGTCAAAGATGTTACTGCTGACTTTCCATTCAAACAATCAAAGAAAGACAAAATACTAAGGATGCTAGAAATTGTGGGCTCAGAAGATCCTTGAGATCACCTTCAAATCCGTCTACAGTCTTCTCAACCCAAGGCCAGCAGCCTTCTACCAGCCATGCTGCAACAATAGGGGAATGAAAGAGGCACATGGAACAGCCAAGTTAAGGAAATGGGCATGATGATGATTTTATTTGTGTATATATAATGTCATGATTAAACATATACATTTGGATGACAAGTGTACATTTTGTATGATATTTTGTTATTCTGATGTCAGAATAAGCACAATGATGGTAAATGATAGAGGAAAGATAAGGCCTGTTGGACCATTTAGTAAATCAGGAGCTGTGCCTGAGGTTACTGTTACTGATCATTAATTAGATTTTTTAAAAGAGTTTACATTTTAATCGTCACATGTACTCAAGTACAACAAAAAGTGTATAATATCACCACATGTGTTGCCATCTTGGATACTAAGGTACAAAAAACTTAGGTACAATGTATTAAGAGAAAGTGTTAAAAAGTTAAGCATTACTTCACATAGCACAAAATTAAAGAAATAGATCATAGTTCACATTAAAGTCTTTCATAGTTTAAACTAGGAAAATAAAGGAATAAGTTAAAAGTTCAACAGTCTTTGATGAGTCCTCCGCTGATCTCGCTCTCCAGGAGACCACAGCTGTTCGTTCTCAATGCCACCACAGATACCGTCACTGCTGCCGAAACTGCCGCCCCTCTGATCTCCCCCGGTGACTTGGGAACATGTACACTTGCATGGTGCAGGATCCACTTGCACACCTAACTGAGACACCACCATCGTGTGAAATGAGCTCAAAGGGCTGTCTACACTGTAGTCCCTTTTCCTCCTCTTCCTGTCCCACCAATTCCTGTTGCAGTTCTCAATCTTGCTCTTCCATTACCTGCCTAAACTCTTCAGTTTCTTGCCTAATAAATGGTCGTAAGGGCCACTCCCTCAAAATGGTGAAGTTTTGGAATTACCAGAAAATTGAAGCTAGCTCAGCTTGAGAGCTGCAGGGTTTTCTTCAAAGTGGTCCTGAGAACAGTAGTGTTGCTAGTGGATATTGGAGGTATGATGGTCCGTTGTGACAACATAGCTCTCCATGTTGGCCCACTGTGCGCAGCACTGGGTTCCACACTGAATTCACCAGTCATTTGATATCAGGATAATCCTGGTCACCTATTAGCAATGATCTGGAGGTCAACCACATTTCTAATGAAAACAATCTCAAGTCCTTTATCCTTTCCTCATAAGAACTTCCCTCCATATCAGGCAACATCCTTGTAAATCTCCTCTGAACGCTTTCCAAAACTTCCACAGCCTTCCTATAATGCAGTGACTAGAACTGTACACAGTACTCCAAGTGCGACTGAACCAGAGTTTTGTACAGCTGCAACATGACCTTGTGGCTCCGAAACTCAATCCCTCTACCAATAAAAGCTAACACATCGCATGCCTTCCCAACAACCTGGGTGGCAACTTTCAGTGTTGTATGTGCATGGATTCCTTTTGATATAGCTATGCATTGTGGTGCCCACTAGCTGTGGCACTGTATGACCCAGTGTGATTACATTACATTACATTACATTAGATTACATTACATTACATTACATTACAGTGTGGAAACAGGCCCTTCGGCCCAACAAGTCCACACCGACCCGCCGAAGCGAAACCCACCCATACCCCTACATTTACCCCTTACCTAACACTACGGGCAATTTAGCATGGCTAATTCACCTGACCCTGCACATCTTTTGGACTGTGGGAGGAAACCGGAGCACCCGGAGGAAACCCACGCAGACACGGGGAGAACGTGCAAACTCCACACAGTCAGTCGCCTGAGGCGGGAATTGAACCCGGGTCTCAGGCTCTGTGAGGCAGCAGTGCTAACCACTGTGCCACCGTGCCGCCCACTAACTAAATAACTAATTTATCTTCACCAGGGATTTCCTTATTCTTGCTGCAGTAGTTTTCTTACCATTGCTTTTACCATCAACTGGATTCATTCTTAGTTGTTTCTTGCCTGGGATTCTTTCATCGTCAGCTCTTCCGTTCTGCTAACCCACAATTTGAGAGTGATTTAAAACTGCTGCCAGGAATGGGTTAAACCATTAAATGAAATCCACATCATTGCTCACCATGTTGTACATGCAACTAAACTGATGCTGCACTTCACCATGTGATCAGTACCAATCTGCTGCCATTAAGTCCATTTGACATCATCACAACAGGTGATGCTTATGACACTCCCCAGTATTAACTCTTTCAGATCCTTACACCCTCATACAACAGTTCTTGATAAAGTCCAGGTACTGTATACACTCGAGTAATAGTCGATCTCATGTAAAAGTCGACCCCCTGTGTTTGGCCAAATAACCTGGAATTTTCCATATATCTTGTGTAAAAGTCAACCCTAGCTCTTCTCAGATAACAGATCAATGTTTATGAGTCAGTGTGCTGACCATCACGTCCCACTCCAGCTTTCCAGTCTGCTGGCTGTTCACGCTCCACTCCTGGTCTTCCAGTCCGCTGGCTGTTTCGTTCCGATCCGGGAATTCACAATTACTGTAAAACCTTTTTCTTTTCTTCATTTAGAGATCAGTTGGGCTTCTGCTAATGATACGGTATGAATTTTGACCGGCGTGAGTTTCAGGTCCTCAGAAGTAGTATCTGTGTAACAGCTGACCTCATAAATTTAACCTTAAAAAGTGGTCAAACAATTCTACTATTAATCAAGTATAGACATTAAGTGAATTAATCCTTAAAGACTGAGTTGATATAATTTCTATCTGAAAGGCCTCCCTGATATTCATTGCTTTCTTTTGCTTCATGCTGTATGTTCCTCCTTTTGTGTTGTTCTCCTGGTCATCCCCACTTCTAAGCAGGAGTGACACCAAACCATCCACATCTATTTCTGCACAAGATTTGGGAGGAAATCACCAAAGAGACAGTTTAGCACCAGCCTAATGGAATATCAAACATTAAGAAAATATAGAAAGTCATTAACATTGCATCAGCAGTCACAAGAAACATTCCACCAACTACGCTGTAAAGTTCTTTATGATCCCAACTGTGGGACTCCTGCATGCCATTTTTCTAATTATTTAATAGGATAAGCACGTCACTGAAAAGGCCAGCATTTATTGTTCATCCCTAATTGTTCTTGAGAAGGTGATGGTAAGCCACCTTCTGTAGTCTGTAGTCCATCTGATGTTGGAATTTCCATTGGGCTGAAAGAAAATGAGTTCCAGTACCAGGATCCAGTAACAGGAAAGAATGACAATGCAGTTCCAAATCAAGATGGTGTGTACCTTGGAAGAGGACTTGCAAACAATCCTGTTCCAATGCATCTACTTCCCTTGTCCTTCTAAGCAGCAAGCAAAGTGTGTGAGTTTGGAATGTGCTGTTAAAGGAGGAGTGACAAGTTTCTGCAGTGCTGCTTCTATAGTGGTGGTAGAGGGAATGAATGTTTAAGCTGGTAGATAAGATGTTAATCAAGCAAGATACTTAATCCTGGATGGATTCACTCTTCACTCTCCAACAGATTGTTGGATCTGTACTCATTCGGGCAAATGGAGAACATTCCATCACTCCTGATAGGAGCCTTGTGGACAACATTTTGAGAGCCAGGAGGTGAGTTACTCTCTGCAGATTTCCCAGCCACTAATTTAGTCTTGTAGCCACCATGGTTATGTGACTGAGCTGAAAATGTGTTGCTGGAAAAGCGCAGCAGGTCAGGCAGCATCCAAGGAGCAGGAGAATCGACGTTTCAGGCATGAGCCCTTCTTTCCTGAAGAAGGGCTCACGCCTGAAACATCGATTCTCCTGCTCCTTGGATGCTGCCTGTCCTGCTGCGCTTTTCCAGCAACACATTTTCAGCTCTAATCTCCAGCATCTGCAGTCCTCACCTTCTCCTCCATGGTTATGTGACTGGTCCAGTTCAGTTTCTGGTCATTAATAATCTCCCAGATTGTAGATGCTGTAGTGGTGAATTCAACAATGGAAAGTATTAGAATGGTAAGGGCAGCTAGTTAGATTCCATCTTGTTGGAGGAGACCATTGTCCGGCTTTTGTGTCACATAAATATTACTTGCCATTATTAAGATGTTGCATATGAACTTGGACTGCTTAACTGGCTGTGGAGTTGCGAATGGTGCTGAACATTAAGATCCACATTAAGGGCAACTAGGGTTGGGCATCAAATGCTATGCAAGGTAGCAACACCATCAACCCATTTTGAATAAAATAAAACATGCACATAAGGAGGCAGGGGCAGTAGGTGGTGAAGAAGGTAAATGATATGTTGACCTTCATAGTGAGAGGTACAGGAGCAGGGATGTATTGCTGCAATTGTACAGGGGTTTGCTGAGACCACACTAGAGTATTATGTGCTCCAGTTTCCTCCCACTGTCCAAAGATGTGCAGGTTAGGTGGATTGGTCATGCTAAATCGCCCCATAGTGCAGGCTAGATGGATTAGCCATGGGAAATACAAGGTTACAGGGCAAAGTGGGTCTGGGTGGGATGCACTTCGGAGGGTCGATGTGGATTTTATGGGCCAAATGACCTGCTTCCACACTATAGGGATTCTATGATTCTATGATTATATCATCAGCAAACATCCCCACATCTGACCTTTTGCTTGAGGCACAATTATTGATGAAGCAGCTGAAGGTAGCTTGGCCTAAGATGATAACTGAGAAACTCTTGCAGGTATGACCTTAGATCGAGATAAGTAATCTCCAGCAACCAGAGACATCTTCCATTGTGCTAGGTGGGACTGCAACTAGCGGAGAGTTTCCCTAATTCTTGACTTCAACTTTGTTTAATGTCATACTGGGTCAAATGCTGCCTTGATGTCAAGCATTGTAATTCTCATCTCCATCTGGATTCAGTTCTTTCATCTGTGTTTGGACCAAGGCTATAGTGAGATCAGGAGCTGAATAGTCCTGGCAGAACTCAAAGTGAGCTGGTTCTGTCAGTCACTTTCCATTACTTTGTTGATAAATGAGAGGAGACTTTTAAAGTTAATTCATGGATGTGGGCATCACTGGCTAGGTCTTAATTGCCCTTGAATAGATCATGATGACCTGCCATTTTGACCTTTTTGCAATCTATGTGCTGTAGATACACCCACAGTGGGTGATGGGGGAAAAATTGACCAGATTGGATTTGCCTTGCTTTTAATGGACAGGATGTACCTTGGTAATTTTCCACCTTTATTTCAATGCCAATGTTCCAGCTCTACTGTTTAATGTAAATTTTCAGATATTAAGTTTAGGTTTTGAATTTTGAATTTATAATATATGTGTTTTCTATCTGTCTGAATTTAATAAATAATTTGTAAGTATTTCTGCACACATGGTGATTTCTTTTTAAACAGTTTGCAAGGGCTACTTTGGCAGATTAATGAGTTTTTGTTTACTTTAGAATTTTATAATTTAGCAATGGTTTGGAGATGCTGGTGTTGGACTAGGGTGTACAAAGTTAAAAATCACACAACACCAGGTTATAGTCCAACAGGTTTAATTGGAAGCACACTAGCTTTCGTGTGCTTCCAATTAAACCTGTTGGACTATAACCTGGTGTTGTGTGATTTTTAATAATTTAGCAAAGTAGACAATTGTTCCTCAAGTTTTTGTTTGAACGTTATGGACTAGGATTTTACTAAACTTATGTGAAACATCCACAGCTGCGAGAGAGACCTTTTTTTTAGTTCTACTTTGTTTTGGTCAGTTCTGTGAAGTTCTTGCATGGAGACCCGTGAATAGGCCAGTGGTCCATAGAAGAGAAGAACATAATAAGACAGAATATCGTATCGAATACGGAGTTAGTCATAGTCCCATACCAGAATTATCTGGATAAAACTCTGAAGACATTACTTGAAGTTGAGTAAATTGAAACTCATGTGTCTGGTAGCTCCAGGAATACGTTACCAGAGATTCAAGTCCAGGTGTTAAAATCAAAGTTATCTTAAGTCTATTAAGATGTTAGAGAAAGGCATTCTAGTATGAGTACTGAGAAAAGGTTGCTATTGGGTACTGTGCAAGGGATTTTGATTTGATACTTGTAAATGTTGTGATTAATGGGATTATACTTTTGTTGCATGTTTAAAATCTTTACGTTTGTGTTATAACTAAATAGATTGGTTTATTCCATTTCATCTCTTTTTACTTAATAAACTTCAGTTTGGTCAGTAAAACAAAATCTGCAACATTATGTGCTCGTAAGAGACCACCTCATTAAGCCAAAACAAAACAAAATATAATCTATCAAGCCATATTTCATAGGGTAGTATTGATAGGACCCATAGCCTTTACACTACCCATTTCTTAATATCACACAGACGTAAATCAAATTGGCTGAAGATTGGTATCTGTATTCCTAATTACCTCAAGAAAATGCCAAGATGGATCATATAGTCAGCTTTCTGGCTGAAGATAGTTGCAAATGTTTCAGTCCTGTCCTCACTAATGATCTGCTGAGTTAGTCTATCTTTGAGATTGACAACCAATATTCAGCTGAACATGGCAGGACTGCAGAACTTAGATCTGATCCATTATTTGTGGGATCACTTAGCTCTGTTAATTGCCTACTCCTTCTGCCATTTGGCATGTTCAATCATCCTATTATCAGTGGACATCTCATTTCTGGCATTCCCCAGCACACTCATGTGCACTCTTTTTTTAAACCAAGTTTGATCCCTTGGTTTGAAGGTAATGACAGAATGAGATCAATGCCAGGCCACGAGTTTGCATGCAACTCTGCTGCTCCTGGCCAGAGCACATCATGGATGCCCAGTTTTGAGTTGCTCGATCTGTTCTAAATCAATCCCATTTAACACAGTGGTAGCACTGTACAATACTGTGGAGGATATCCTCAGTGTGAATTGGAAGTCTATCTCCTCTTTATCCTTTGCCAGTGCTCTGACATCCAATACATTTCACATTTGAAGTGTGCACAGATAACTCTGGTGGCAATTTTGCAAATTCAGTAGCTCCATAATTCCTACTCAATGAGTGTTAAAAAGAGCTCCTACAGTCCTATGATTCCTTTTCCAGTTTGCTTATAAAAGAGACACAAACAAGTTTTCTTCTATGTTTGTACTGGCTGGGAATATTAAGGGAAACAGTAACATCAATGGAACAGGTACTCCCACAAGATAATCGGGGATTGTCTGTGTACAGACCGTGGGCAAGCTTCATCTTGATTATTGCAAATGATTGATATATTTGGCAAACTCTCGGTTTGTAAGGTTAATTAGTAAAACTATGAAATACCATTTCCATCAAGTTATTCATTTCATTGTCCCGTCTGGGTTATTTGAAGTATTTGAGAATAATGAGGATAATAATTCCAATTCATATAATGATAATTGAACAAAGTGTCAAAAATGCTTGCCAAAGTGGAAGTGAAATTCCTTTGAAGGGGATCAATAATAATGTTACCTTTAAATTAAATTAATTTACATCAATTATCCCTCCCCTTTGTTTTGTTCTCAGCTTCGTTTTGTAATTAAAATGTCAGCTTTGGTTTGTAATTAAAAAGTAGAATTGTAATTAATTCAGGTTGCTATTTTTCTGTAGCGTAAGGAAGAAACAGAAATTGCAGCTTTGAATTTATATTCAACATCTTCAAAATATATTTCCCTCTCTCTCTCTAGGTTTGACCTTAAATATTTTGTTCCATTTAAAATCTTTAGCTTATCTGACAGAATAATTTAGATGGTTTCAGAAAGACCTAGAACTAAAGTATTTGATACTACATTTCAGTTCTATACATAGCTTCCTTCTTCCATACAAATAAATCAAGTGTTTTGCTTGGCAATGTAGCTACGTGTGAGGCATGACTTTTTAGTTGCAAGTCCAATTAGTCTTTCAAACGCTGCTTCCCTTTGGAATGATCTGATAATTAAAATTGGTAGGAAGCCAATTAACTGGACTACACGAAAATGTATTAAATTTACGGAAGCACTAAAGTCAGCAGATTTGTCACTGCATCCCAATCGATAGCTATGTGTGTCTGAGTTTGCCTAGTGACAGGTTCAAAGAAATATCTTAAATGTAACATTCATGTGTTGTCTTTTGAATTTTAACCGCATTGCTGACTTTGTTCTTTCCATCAGCATATTCTCTTTGGTAGTGATCCAAACAGCATTACAGATATTAAAAGGTTTTTTTAAAAAATTTACAATGTAGAATTCCAGAGACAACACAATCCCGATAATAATTTTGCACAAGTTATTGATCTTAGTTGAGTAGTACCACTCTTGCTTTACATGAGGTGGTTTTGGATTCAACCTCTGTTTGAGAGATTCTCTATATAACAGTGGGTAACATTCTAACGTGATGGTGGTGATGAGCAACAATTGTCAAGTATATTGCCTTTTAGACACAATTCAAATTGAAGCCTAACTTAAGTGCACATGAAGTATCTCGCAGCATTATTTGAAGGGCAAGAGGTTTTTTCCTAGATTTTATGGGCATATTTTTCTCTTAAACAACATCAAAGAAACAGATTGGTGAGCTTGCTGTGAGCAAATTAGCTGTTGAATATCTTACATTAAAACAACAACTATACTTCCATCATTTGTTGTGAATACATTGGGTGCCTTCAACTAAAGGTAGACCATTTTGTGAGACAAAATTGGAAACTGCAGAGGAAAGCAACAGCCTTTCCAGGTCAAATGACTTAGGCTGTGGGACAATCATTTTTCCAGTGAGCAAGAGCATTGTTAGAGCTGTGAGGATGGGTGAACTTAACATTCCTGTTATAAATAATTAAAGAGAAGCTACAGCAAGATAGATAGATACAATAGTATCGGGAAACTGTGAGGTCACTAATCTATCCAGGGCAGACCATCTTTTTGAACCTAATGAGAAACAACTGGAGTTCTGATCACATTAAACACTTTCAGAATTTCTTTCTGATGAATTATGAGGGGAGCCTGACTAATGGTCATTTTTCCACCTCACATAAACACAGTCTTTTTACCTTTTGTGTAGTGTACATAGCACAATAACACGGTCAAACTTTGCACAGTAAGGTGTGAGGACGTATAACTAAACATATGCAATTCTGGTCTCCCTGCTGTAAGAGGATGTTGTGAAACCTGAAAGGTTCAGAAAAGATTTACAAGGATGTTGCCAGGGTTGGACGGTTTGAGCTGTAAGGAGTGGTTAAATAAGCTGGGGATATTTTCCCTGGAGGGACGGAGGCTGAGGGGTGACCTTACAGAGATTTATAAAATCATGAGGGGCATGAATAGGGTAAATAGACAAAGTCTTTTCGCTGGGATGAGGGAGTCCAAAACTGGGGGCTGCAGACTTGGAGAAAGGGCGGTGACAATTGTGAAGGGGATCAACAACATCTGAAGTGGGAGGGGGGTGCGGGAGGCATGGATGTTAAATAGTCAGGAGGACCCTGGCTTTGGGGTGGGGCAGAGGGTGCAGTACAAAAGCATACTAAACAGGGTCACCAGGGGATGGGTGAGGGGAAAGATGGGCAGATCTTTGCTCATCTTAATTGATTGGATGGGGACTTGGTGAGGTGTGAAGCCTATCAGATTAACAAGAAGAGCAACCAGGAAGCACAGTTTGGTATTTGGGTGTTCATTGATACTTTGAGGTGGAGGCTGGAAGCCACTAAATGTCAAACATTCACTGTCACCTACCATTGTGCTGAAAAAAGTGCCCAATGGAGAAGTAAATGGCCGTAACCACACTCAGATGTGGGCAGGGTAAGTGTCTCGATCTGAGAGGGAGTGGGATACAGGACCCAGAGATGTTCGGACTTTGAAAAGAAAGGAATATTACACACAGAGACATGTGCTGTACTGGAAACAGACCTACAGGATCCCTAATCCCTGGCCATCCTAATACATTGATTGTCCATTTGTGTTGCACCTCCCTGGCCCAGTTATCACCAACAAACTCATTCATACCAGACACCGAGACCAGGAAAGAATAGGGAAGGTGTAGGTCAGAAGCATCATTGCCTTGTATGTGTCTTGTCCCTCACACTCCCAGATGATGCAGCAGCCTCTCACCATAGACATTGATCTATGTACTTTCTGTGTGGCCATTAATTTACACCTCCTGCTGGGACAGTTTCAATCGGGACTACACAGAGAGACAAACAGCCAGAAGGTCAAAGCAGTAATGTTTATAAGAAATTGTGAAATGACATACAGTGCATGCCAGCAAAGTGCCCTCAATAAGGTTTCTTCTTCCTTTCCCTCCCACTAAATCTTAGCATACTCCTTGGATCTGCGGGACTGGGGGAGAGGGTCAGCTTGGCAGTGGAACCTGTTGGCTTGAATGTTTGGTCAGACAACACCGGGGGCTGTTTGTGGGCCGCCCATGCTGAAGGACTTTGTTCCAGAGGTCGGTTGACCCTCTTTGGCCTGAACTTTGGAAAGTCAGAGGAGGGCAGGCAGAATGGAGGTGGAGGGTTCAACCCCTCTCACCTGTTCTCAGTGGAGACTCCTTAGGGGGGCTACTTATAGTTCTAACTCCTCTGAATGCCAGTGGCCTGGGCCGTGTCTTCCTCAGCCAACTGCAGAGCTGTCACAGTGAGGTGCTCACCAGGTTGTGGTTCCACATTTGCCACCACTAACATTTCCACCACAATCTCAGTATCTGAGCTAGAGGCAGGAGCAGGAAGCAGCTTTGCAGATGCTTCCTCTAAGGCCTTGGTACTCCTTTCCTCAGAGGAGATGTGCACTTTAAAGTGTTCCAATCTAGAGATGTCAAAGGCAAAATTGAGGGAATTAGCAGCAGATGAATTGAGGAAGGGATGAAAACAGGCAAAGTTACAGACATAGAACTAGGTGCTGTTTGTCATTTTATGGATATGTGCTCAGAAACACATCTTGAAGTGAAATATGACATACAGATTATGAACAGTTAAGTACATATAAAAGAATTGCCAAGAATTTGGGGCGGCATGGTGGCTCACTACTGCCTCACAGTACCAGGGTCCCAGGTTCGATTCCAGCCTCGGGCAACTGTCTGTGTGGAGTTTGCTCATTCTCCCCCTGTCTGCGTGGGTTTCCTCCGGGTGCTCTGGTTTCCTCCCACAGTCCAAAGATGTGCAGGTCAGGTACATTGGCCATGCTAAATTGCCCGTAGTGTTAGGTGCATTAGTCAGGGGTAAATGTAGGGAAATGGGTCTGGGTTGGTTGCTCTTTGGAGGGTCGGTGTGGACTTGTTGGGCTGAAAGGTCTTGTTCCACACTGTAGGGAATCTAATCAAATCTAATCTTAAAAAGAAGGAGGACACGGTCATTGACTAGGGTATGATGTCTCCAATGGATGCTTCATCATTACCAATATGTAGTTGAAGGAAAATTCTGCTTATTCAATCCTGAAAGCAGAGTCACAATATAGATACAATGGAGGAGTCAAGGACATTCGGGGTGAAATAGAGTCAAACATCATCAGGTTTCACATAGTTCCAGATGTAGTACTTACGATGATGTTGCTGAAGGGCAGCATATAGATTAGAATTAGAAGTGCGGGTGGGCGCATAGGTGGAGGATAGAAGAAAGATCTTGAGAGTATTTCAGAAGGAATAGTGCAAGAAAGGATTGAGATGTAATTGCAGGGAGTTCTCTGTATGTGTCTAGGTAGGTATGAATAGGAATGGCAGAGTTGATCTCACACATTCGGATGGAGAGCTGTTGGAGGAAGATGGTGTGGTCAGCTGTGTTAAAAATTGCAGACTGTCAAGAAAGACAAAGAGAGATAGGCTTCGATTTTCCAACAGCCAGATAATTGTTTCCGCAGTGTTGATGGGAATTACAGACCAGGACCATCCACAATCATTAACATTGCAGACTTCAACAAGGGAATTGTCCAGGAAATTGAAATTCCAATGGATGATCTCCAACATGTGGAGTTCCCTGAACGTATTCATTTAAATCAAGAGAATTCAGGGAGAGTTCTCCTGCAGGTAAATAGTTATCCAGTAAGGGATAGAATACTAAGCACCTAATCTAACTCTAGGTAACTACTAAACTGATCTCATCCCAACTAACAATATGCCTTCAACTATACCTTCCTGCTGACCTCCTTACGTATTCCTTCCCCCAATCTAACACTTCCCTTCGCTCCCGCATCCTGACACCCCACTCCTGCCACTAGATCCAACAACCCTCCTGTCCCTTGGACCTAACATCCATTCCACACCCACTCCACCTCAGGACATAACACCCACATCTCCCCGAGAGGCCCCAGAATACCTGTCTGCACATTCAAGTTAAAGGTCTGGGTTTAGCAGATCAGTACATGTACAAATGTTTTAGCATTGGATTGTAAAGTCACAAATGTTAGAGAATTTGAAAGTTACAATGCAAGGACATTAGGAACTTTGTTTTCTTTCTGGGATAGCACAAAGGATATAGGGTTGCGAGAATGAAATGAAATCAATGGAGAACAATACGGGAAAGTAATAAATCTGAAGAAGGATGACTGGATCAGTTACATTAACTCTGCTTTCTCTCCACAGATGTTGCCAGATCTCTAAGTTTTTCCAGCAGTTTCAGTTTTTGTTTGTAATTTAAGAAGCTAGTCAGACATTACTTTCATAATGGGAATGGCAAGGTTGCAGTAAGATGATAAAGTCTGGGATTGATATAGTACTATTGGAAGGTCTCCCATATACATGACCAATCAAGTAACAGCAAGTACTGATAAGTAATGAATGACTTAAAGAACCGGAACAGAAGCTTACTGGGCACTGTGGTGACAAATCCAGAATCATTGAATTGGGATTACTTTCAAGGTCGCACACAGGAGGGAAACAGCAGATATCGGAATACAAATTTTTAGAATGCCATAATGCCTTTTGTGTCTTCAGGATGTCCAGAGTAATTTACAGACCATTTGCTATTTGTTTTCATTGTTGTTTTGTAGGCAAATACAGCAGCCAATTTAAGAATAATGGAATTCCATAGACAGTAATGCGATGAATGATCAATCCCTTTGGTAATATTAAGCAACTGGTGTATGTTAGCTAGTACAATGGGAGAACTTCCCTCAGTACAGGTTATGTGTTTAAGTATTGAAGTAGGATTTTACTGGCATGGCCAGGATTTATTGTCCGTCCCTAATTACCTGTGAGCTACTTTCTGCAGTTCAAACAGTGTCAGTGAAGGAAGAGTGCTGTTACAGATTTCCAGGATTTTGACTCAGTGCTGCTGAGTGCAGCGATATACTTCCAACTCAAGATGGTTTCTGACTTCAGAGGGAGAGGGTTACGTGTAGTGGATTTTTTTATGTGCTTATTACCCTTGTCCTTCTATGTGGTAGAGATCACAGGTTTGGAAAGTGCTGTCAAAAATGAACTGTGGGTTGTTGCAGTGTATCTTGATACATAAGACACACTGCCGTGACTGTGCACCAGTGGTGAAAGACATGAATGTAAGGGTTGCCAACTGAGTGGGTGGTTATGCTTTTAATGCAGTTGAACTTCTTCAGTATTGTTGGAGCTTCACTCGTCCAAGAAAGTAGACAGTATTCCATCACACTCCTGACTTCTGCCTGGCAGTTGGTGGACTGGCTTTGGAGAGTCCAGAGGTACATTAAACTTTACAGGATTCACAGTCCCTGACCTGCTTTTCTAGTCACTTAAACCATGTGCTCATCTGATTGAGCACTGCAACAGAAAGACTACCAGATTGCAAGAGATATCAAATGGAAAGCCACATTCAAATGTTTATAAATAATATTTTTCTGTGATGAATGAGCTTCCTAGTTTGCAGCTTAAGGTGGGGGATTTGGTTTGTAATGACACTCCAACCACATGCATATCCTGTTACCTTGTGGGCAGACACAGCAGGGATGTCGGGTGACATCAGTCAATTCGTAATCACACCAGAAAATTACGTATAATTGTTTGGAGATTATTCTTAATTGTGCTGCCAGATTGGTTTTTGTCATTGTACTGAAATGACTTACAAGAACATGAGAAAGATGTAAGAATCCTTGAAGAAACCCAGGCAATGACTTGCTGTATGATTTTGTTGATGCTCTGCCTCCAGTTGCATTGACTTCAATAAAGGGGAAACACTCCAAGTTATGGTTCTTAATAAAAACAGAAAGTACTGGAGAAATTCAACAGGTCTGATAACATCTGTGCAGAGAGAAACAGAGTTAATCTTTGGAAATCCAATATGACAGGTCTTCAGAAGCCTTGCTCCAAAGAAGTTGCATCAGACAAATCTTACTTACTGACTGAAAGATGCATTCTATCTCCACCGATATTGTCACATCTGCTACATTTTTCCAGCATTTCAGCTCTTATTTCAGATCTCCACCATCTGCAGTGTTTGCATTTATGATGATTAATTATCTTCAAACTCCAATGAGATGCCCTATTAAAAATTAATTAACAGTTTTAGCTACAGAATTATGCTGAAACGTTAGTAAAATGCTTATCTTGATTAGATTGACCAAAGTAACAGATAATAAATGAGTACCACATTGCATTAATATCCAACATTAATATGTCAACAATTCCAATGTACTATTTCACAGGAGATTAGAAGAGTTCTTGCCAGTCTGCTGTCTGAATCCCTCAAATAACATTGTTAAAAACAGATTATCTAGTCATCATTTCATTGTTGTTTGTAGGATTTTATTGCTGCATTTCCTATATTACAATAGCGACTAAACTTTATTATTATCATTGGCTTAAAACTTCTTTGAGACTTCCTGAGGTAATGAAAGACACAAGGTAAATGTATGTTCTTTCCTCTTCATTCCATTAAAAATTGATTAAGTCATATAAAAGAAACCTAAATTTTCTTAAGCACCTTATAAAGCACTTCAGTAAACAGTCAATACTCCTGGCATTAGGGATTAATCCTTAACAATATCAGTTGTAGTAGAAGTAATTAAATGATTTACTGTAAACCATGGGCTTCCAATAGCAGTTTGTTGAATCTGCCATACAGTTCAAAAAACGATTCAAGGAAATGCAGTTCATCATGTAAATGCCTGTTCGACCAAAAGGTAATTATCGTTAATTCATTAACGATACAGAGACAATAAATATCACAATGAGTTAAGGAACTGAAGCAATCGTGTCAGCTGGGGCAGCTGGAACACCTAACAACAGTGGATCAAAGTCTGGGGTTCTGATTCAATTGGATGAAACCAGTAATCTTTATTTTAGGAGAAGGAAGAAATCTGAAATCTTGTTTATTTACTGTAAAGAAACATCAAGAAACTATCAATGCTAAAGGAAACAAAGAGGAAATTCTTTCTGATATGACTCACTATGGGTCAAGGCAAAAGGTAAACAAAATCTATTTAACACCTTCATTGTATATCTTGCTACCCTGTTAAAAAGAAATTGGCTGCCTGAAACTGAGAGTGGGAATACCCACAGCCAAACTGCTTATAGAATTACTGCAGCATTTTATTTGGACAGGGACGTGACACTTCTTGGAAGGTCACAGAATAAAGGATGCCAACTTCTGTCCCTGTTAGAAGAGATAACAGCAGTAGTTAAACCAGCATTCGAAAGAAATCCATCAGGAAGAGAGAGAGTGCCACAAGTAAACGCATCAGACCACTGATGACAGCCAAGCAACCAATTGCAAGAGTTTGTAAATAAAGGACTCTCCTCCTAACTTATTCATCTGCAGCCTGAGAAATTCCCCTTTGGAAAGACATCAGCAACAAGGGCCCATCACAGCTACACCACATAAACTTTTAACCTGTTCACTTCTAACAAAGTGTCAGCACAAACCAGAAACATCAAATTGAACCTGGCTGTCTCAGTGCTTTTGGCAGGGTGTGAACTTACTGGAATTGGAGGCAAAAAATGAGTCTCCCAACGGTGGGTTAAAGTTTTGCCGTAAATTCCCAGAAACTGCACGACATGTTGGGTTTTTTGGACATTCCTCTTTGGGAACCTGTTTTGTATGCATTAGCATGTCATGAATACTGATTAAAACCCATCTGACGGGAATTATAATCTAGGTGTAAACGTGTTCATCAAACTTGAGAAATGTGTGTTCGCAAAATATGTATCATATAGGAGGCACATATCTGGTGGAGCAGACATTTTCCTTCAACCTCAAGAAGACTCCATGAAGAAATTAATGGAGCTGAAAATTTATAAATCCCCACATTCCTGATGGTCTACATCCAGGAGTGTTCAAGGAAGTAACTAAAGAGATAATCAAAGGTGATTATCTTCGAAAAATCTACAGATTCTGGAATGATTCTTGCCAATAGGAAAATGGAAAATGTCGCTTCACTATTTATGAAGACAGTGTGAAAGAAAACAGGGAACCAGAGACCCATTAGCCTTACATCAGTAGTAGGGAAAATCTATAATAAAAGAGAGAATAAATAGAGACTGGGCAATAATTGTCTGATTGGGCATAGTCAATATGGATTTATGAATAGATAATTATGTTTAATGAACTTGCTGGAATTTTGATTAGATTCCCAACAGTGTGGAAACAGACCCTTCGGCCCAACCCTCTGAAGAGTAACCCACCCAGACCCATTTCCCTCTGACTAATGCACCTAACACCATGGACAATTTAGCATGACCAATTCACCTAACCTGCGCATCTTTGGACCATGGGAGGAAACCCACACAGACAGTCATCCAAGGCTGGACTCAAACCTGGGACCCTGGTGCTGTGAGGCAGCAGTGCTAACCACAGAGCCACCATGCCACCCTTAATTAGTAAAGTAAGATCACATTGGATTCAGGATGAGCTTGCCAATTAATACAAAATTGGTTTGATGGTAGGAGATGGACAGCTGTTTTTCAGACTGGAGGCCTGTGACCAATGGTGTTCCATAAGAATTGGTACGTGGCCCACTTTTGCTTGGTATTTATGTAATCGATTTGCATCAGAATATAGGAGTTATGGTTAGTAAATTCTGTGGATGACACCAAAATTTGTGGTGTAGTGGACAGTGAAGAAAATTATCTAAGTTACAAAGAGATCTTGATCGATTGGATCAATTGGCTAAGGAGTGGCAGATGGTGTTTAATTTGGATAAATGCAAGGTATTACATTTTGTTAAAACAAACATGGGCAAGACTTATACAATTAATGATAGGGCCCTGGGTGGTGTTGTGGAACAGAGAGACCTAGGGGTTCAGATACATAATTCTTTGAAATTTGCGTAACAGATAGACAGGGTGGTTAAGAAGGTGTTTAGCATGTTTGTCTCTATTGCTCAGACCTCTGAGTATTGGAATGGGGATGTAATATGGAGGTTGTACAGGACATTGGTGAGGCCTTTTCTGGAGTACCGTGTGCAGTTCTGGTCTCCCTGCTATAGGAAAGATATTATTAAATTGGAGAGAGTTCAGAAAACATCTACCAGGATGTTGCTGGGAGTGGAGGGTTTTAATTCTAGGGAGAAGCTGGATAGCCTTGGGCCTTTTTCACTGGAATGTCAGAGGTTGAGAGGTGACCTCATAGAGATTTGTAAAATCATGAGGGGCATAGATCATGTGAGTAGCGAGGGTCTTTTCCCTAAGGTAAGGGAGTTCAAAACTTGGGGGCATACTTTTAAAGTAAGAGGAGAAAGTCTTAAAAAAATGAGGGGAATCTTTTTACACAGAGAATGGTTCATGCATAGAATGAACCACCAGAGGAAGTGATGGATGCAGGTACAGTTACAACAAATGTTTACAACATTTGAAAGACGTTTAGAATATTGCATGAATAGGGAAGGTTTGAGGGATATGGGCCAAATGCAGGTAAGTGGGACCCTTTTCCCTGGGAACGTCACTGGCTTGGATTAATTGAACTGAAAGTGAAAGTGAAGACTTCAGATACTGGAGATTAGAGTCAAGAATGTGGAGCTGGAGGCTTTTGCCCAAAACATCGATTTTCCTGCTCATTGGATGCTGCCTGACCTGCTGTGCTTTTCCAGCACCACACTCTTCACTCTAATTGGACTGAAGGGTCTGTTTCCGTGCTGTATGACTGTATCACTCTATAAAATTGATAAAGGAGAGCCACTAGACATAGTGTATGTAGGTTTTCAGTTCACTTTTGAAAATGTTCCCCACAGGAAGTTGGTTAGCAAAATTAAAGCGTATGGGATAGGATGTAATATATTGGCTTGGATTAATGATTGGATATCAGGCAAAAAACAAAGAGGAGGAATGAACGGGTCATTATTGTGTTCGCAAGTTGTGACTAGCAAGATAGCACAACGATCTGTATTTAGACCCCAGCTGTATGCAATATATCAATGATTTGGAGTTGGGAACCAAATGTAATATTTCTAAAGATGCAATGATGCAAAGCTAAATGGGAATGTACGTTGGGAAGACGTAAAGCAACCTCAGAAGGATTTGGACAGGCTTAGTGAATGGATTAGATTTTAATCTGGAAAAATGTGAGATTATCACTTTGGTGGCAGAAATATGTATGTAGAATATTTCCTGAATGGTAAGAGGTTGGAGACTATGTATATACAAAAGGACCTAAGTGTCCTTGTCTTTATCTCGCAGGTATAGTATCCTATTAGGAAGGTTTACTGCAAGAGAATTTGAGTACAGTGGTTGTGAAATTTTTCTTCAGTTGTTTGCACTCCAAATGTTAGTGTTTCCAAATAAACCCATTGGACTATAACCTGGGGTTGTGTGATTTTTCACATTAAGTACAAGGCATGGTCAAGGCTATAATATTATACTCACCATTGACTGAGATGCATAGATCATTAGAACATAGAACATGACAGTGCAGTACAGGCCCTTCAGCCTTCAATGTTGCGCTGACCTGTGGAACCAATCTGAAGCTTATCTATCCTACACTATTCCATTCTTGTCCATATGCCTATCCAATGACTATTGAAATGCCCTTAAAGTTAGCGAGTCTACTATTGTTGCAGGCAGTGCATTCCATATCCCTACTACTCTCTGAGTAAAGAAACTACTTCTGACATCTGTCCTGTATCTATCACTCCTCATTTTAAGATATGACCCTCATGCTAGCCATCACCATCTGAGGAAAAAGGCTCTCACTGTCCACCTGTGCTAACCCTCTGATTATCTTATATGTCTCAATTAAGTCACCTCTCAACCTTCTTTCTAATGAAAACAGCCTCAAGTCCCTCAACCTTTCTCATAAAACCTTCCCTCCCTACCAGGCAACATCCTAGTAAATCTCCTCTGAACCCTTTCCAAAGCTTCCACATCCTTCCTATAATGCGGTGACCAGAACAGTACGCAATACTCCAAGTGCGACCGCAACAGAGTTTTGTACAGCTGCAGCATGAACTTCTGACTCCAAAACTCAATCCCTCTACCAATAAAAGCTAACACACCGTATGCCTTCTTAACAATTCATCAACCAAAGTGACAACTTTCAGGGATCTATGTACTTTGACACCGAGATCTCTCTGCTCATCTACATTACCAAGAATCTTACCATTAGCCCAGTACTCTGTATTCCTGTTGCTCCTTCCAAAGTGAATCACCTCACACTTTTCCCCATTCAACTCCATTTGCCACCTCTCAGCACAGCTCTGCAGTTTATCAATGTCCCTCTGTAACCTGCAACGTGCAGCTCTAGCACATTCAAATAGCTCAACACTAACTATTTGATTTTCAAACATCCACCGAAAAAAGCTTTTTTCCATCCACCACTGGAGCACCATATTGTACTAATTTCAATATGCACTATAGTAGCCCACCAAGGTTTCTTCATCAGTGTCTTGGAATCAGTCTGCCCTGGTGACCTGGAAGGACAAGGACAGCAGTGTTTGGAAAAATCACCCTTTCTGCATTTGCCTGACTTGCAAATGTATCATCATCCCTTCACTGTCAATGGATCAACGTCATAGAACTCACTGTCTAACAGGAACTGTGGGAGTAGGAGTATCTGCAACACATGGACAGTTGTTGTTCAAGAAGACAGTTTACCATCACCTTCTTAAGAGCAATTATGTATGGTTCAACAACTTCTAAACATAAAAGCTGTCCTCTCTTTTGATTATACAGTCTTGACCCCCTTCACCCACCCACCCCCCCCACCCCCACCAAAGTGCCTTGTTTGCATGTGTTGCCTATTTTCAACTATTTTTTATCTCTATGCCTCCTCTACTAAAGCTAGCACTCCCTTTGTCTTTTGCATGGGGCCCCCTCGCCATCTGTTTCATTTGCTCCTCCTCCCCCTTTGTTAATATCACACAAAGCATCATTTTCCAGCCCCCTTCAGTTCTGGAGATGAGTCATATCAGACTTAAAACATTGACTTTGTTTCTCTCTCAACAGCTGCTGCCAAGGTTGCTGAGTTTCTCCAGCATTTCCTGTATTTGTTCCTAAACTCTGGAATACCTCCCCAAACCTTTCAGCCTCCCTGCCACTCTCTCATAAGCACAGGGGTAGGCTCCTTAAGCCTGCCCTGTCAGTCAATGCAATCACAGCTGAGCTTTTATCTCAACTTTTACCTCAACTTGTTTGACCAAGTTTTTGGGTCACTTACTTTAATATCCCTTTATAAGGCTTGGTGTCAAATTTTATAAAATGAAATTAAATTTGACAGGTTATGTCATTTGATTGGCTAGTTTTTAAAATCTAAATTGGGATACTAACAATTCCTCTTATATATTTATCAAAATCATCGACCAGCAGCAGTTAATTAATGTCAAAATTGCCTCTTTAAAGTCCATAGGTGGTTTTAATTTCATCAAGTTTTGAGGATTGATGATCTTTGTGTGAAACACCAAGATTCTTAATGAATCTTGGGCAGCACGGTGGCACAGTAGTTAGCACTGCTGCCTCACACCGCCAGAGATCCGGGTTCAATTCCAGCCTCGGGCAACTGTGTGGAGCTTGCACATTGTCTGAATAGGTTTCCTCCCACACTCCAAAGATGTGCAGGGTAGGTGAATTGGCCATGCTAAATTGCCTATGGTGTTGGGTGAAGGGGTAACTGGAGGGGAATGGCTCTGGATGGGTTGCTCTTGTTGGGCCGAAGGGCCTGTTTCCACACTGTAAGTAATCTAAATATCTAAGATCTGGAAATGAAAATCTGTCCATTGCTTGAGTTTTATCATGACAGGATATATTCATTTTAAGGGGCACAGAAAGAATGGAAAAGAGACTAAAACATGCAAAGTGAACGATTAAATCAACTGACAGAAAGAAAGTGAAGCAAAAGAAATAATGAGAGATTGGGCTGAGACTGGCACTGTGCCAACATTTTCAATTTCAGTGCTCTTAGTGCATGCCAAGAGTGCATATGGGAAATTGCATCCACCCAGCCCCTAATTTTCTACCTATTCATTCTAATGAATAGAAAATCAAGGGGAGGGGACATGAAATATCCTGATATGTGCTTTCAGCTGCCTCAAGATTCTGCGAAAGGGAACCACTCCCTTATGTTTAGAACGCACGTTTTTATTCTTTCTGTGGGCTTCCTATGTAAACAGGCTAGCTGGCTAGTGAAATTCCAATATAATCTATAAGCTGAACATGCATTCCTTCTAATAACAAATGGAAACTTTTAATATAATGTGTTGTATACAATATCTGAGTTTGTAAATGATTTTTGCACTTCCTGCCTATTCTCAAAACAGTCAACACCAGCAGCCTGTCATGATTTTCCAAATGCTTTTGTTCAAACAATAGAGAGGCTATTTCAATGGCTTTTGTAAATATAAAACGTATCATTAAGAAACCTCTGCATTACTAGAAAAATTATACACACAGGAAATGCTCTTATTATGCTCTCATATAAAAGAACTAGAATGGGAAGATGTAAACTCTTTTTCAAAAATAATTACAAACTTCTCATTGATATCAAATCTGATGACATTCATATGAACATAGAAATTGATGCCAAAAACAGATGGATCAGAAAATTAAGTGATCTTTTAGGATTGAAAGTGTGACTTAGGCCTTTGAAAGGAGCTAATAATTTTCCGATTTGAACTATTTTACACAACTACCATTGTGTAGTAATGCAATGCATCCGGCTAACTTAGAATTTTCTGAATTTTTGTGGACCTGTTTAAGACTAATGTTGTGTAATGGAAGTACTGGATTAATAAATCATACAATGTACCAATTTCAATGGTTCATTAACAGCTTAAGAACAACTCAAACGTCATTTTAAAGTTGCATTGTGACTGTATTTCTTTCACACTCCTACAACCTACATGCTTTCGGCCAAAGAAGAAGTCAGAGCCAAACACATCTTTATATATTTGGTCACCATTACAAAAATAAAATTATCTACTGGAAATGCATGCATCATATAAACAATTTTCAATATAAAACAGATATATCTCAATGAACTTCTCCTCTGCATTCAGGATACATTGAACTTTAACCCTGAACAAATATTATTCCACATCTGGGACCAGAATCACATCAGGTGCTCTGAAAATCTCTTTAAATCCTATTAAAATCAAAATTTGTTTCAAATTCTATTTGTTCTTCTAACTAACCCTATGTCTATATATGAGTGGAGGTCTTGCATATAACATTCACTTCAGGACAAGCCATATTCCCTGTTTATGGTTTATGCCTGCTATTCATAGTAGAAAATTGATGTGCAATCATTAATACTAGGAACAACAATGATGTTTTCCTCATATAAATGTTTTCCTTTATATAATGGATAAAACCTATCATGCTTCTCACCTCTCGTTGTGCAATGGCATGAATCATCCAAAACTCAACTTTTGCCACCTCTAAGGGAAAATTTTGTTTTAAATTTTACATTTTAAAGTTTCATATATTTGATTTCATATCTTTAAGCATTTTTCAATTGTCCCCTTCCCAACCAGCAATGGATGCCTTACCTCACCAACCCTTCACGCCCCCACCCTGCTACCTTTTTGGTCTTACATCTGATATTACATCTTCATTCAGCTTTCCTGATGTTCTACTTGGTCTCTGTCTGTCTTAGGTCATCCTACTGTTCTTTGTAGCATTTCTAGTTGCCCATATATCTCCACCAGCCTTCAGTGATCATGTCAGTGGAATGATTTCTTCTATCTGCCCCACCGCTGGAGCTATTAATTTATTTCCAACTCCTTGGTGTGAATTTCTTTTGCTTTTAGCTTGTTGCAATCATTATATTTTTATCCAGTTTGCAGTTTAAATTTTAATGGAACTTGTATTCTGCTAAAATTAAATTTAGTATTAATCCTGTTTTGATCAATATTGCACTTAATATTGTATGGCATTGTTCCATTACAGATTATATTTAACATTTATATTACTATACTCAATACTTAATATTGTACAACACTGCTTTGTACACTTTATATTAAGTATTTATAACACAATAATCTATACTGTCTCTTCTGTGGGTTCGATGAATCACTTTGAAGAACATTGTAATTCTGCTAATGTTATTTAAGTTTGAAGAACCAAATTGGACATGAAGTCCCAAAAATCAATTGGCATATTAAAACACCCTACTGCCTGAACCACATGGCACCTGATTGATCATTGTGATAAGTCCACTGGCCCTAATCTGAGACCGATACCAACCCACCATCTCCATACTCCCTATCTTCCATCACAACCATTATCAATGATCAATTTTATTAAATTAAAATAAAACCTCAATGAAACAGAAGATTGCAGACTCCTCTTGCACTAATTCTGGAATTCTGGCCAATATTTGATGATCAACCGACATCATTAAGCAAACAGGTTACCTAATTGGTTGCCGTGTTCCCTAGAATAACTGCACTTCAGAAATAGACTATTTGCTGTGCAGCCCTTTGAGTTATTATAGAAGGTGTTCTATGTTCTTTTCCTCTAAGTATATGAGGTAGCAATAGGGTGACATAATTAGTAAGGTTCTGATTTGGTGTAGAAGTAGGGGTCACTGAGTAATAAAAGAGCACAAAAGGAAGACAGGGACAAAAAGTGCATGATTTCAGAGATTGACTACCACAACACACCTCCAACCAATCTGGCACAACAGCCACAGAAGTAAAAAAGCTTAAAGCAGGCAGCACAGTCTAAGACATGCCTATTGTACACAAGAGGCCTCAATAGCAGATATGGAGGTCTGCAATCATCAGATTCTCAACATGCCATTCATGACATCCTGCAACTAACAAGCACAGTGCTATTTCAACAATGGAATCACATAGAAACAGTGGTATATTAAGTGTCATTCATCATAAACAAAAAGAAATATCATTGGGCAGTATCCTGCCATTCAGTCTGCTAACATCATGCACAACGCAATGTCAATTTGGTTCTGTATCCTCCTGGTCAAACATTCTGAGTTCAAACCCGACTGTAGATTTCAGTTTATAATCAAATTGGGCAATTCAGTAATTTACTGAGAGAGTGCCATTTTATTGGGGGTCCCTGCTTTCTGATCAGTTACTAAAGTGAGGTTCTATCAGATCAGATGCAAGTAAAAGATCTGACAGCCTTATTTGAAGAATAACAGTGAATTCTCCTTGTATCCTGACCAATTGTTTTCCTTTAACAATAGCTTTATTCAACTCCTGTTCTCAGTTATCACAGGCACGATGAAACACTTCTTTTATTACGTTACTTGTGTAAGTTCCAATTTTTTAAACAAATTGTCAGATTTAATGGTGTACATCATGCATGAATCAATAATATAGTACTGGAGACATTTGAAAGTCCAATTTGAGAACTCCTCATTAGTTAGTTAACTGTAGATACTTATGTCCATGTTGCAACAGATTTTCAGTGGTTCATTGGATGGATTACATCAAATGTCGCAGTAATTAATCTAATTTTAATATTCGTCTATTCTGTCTTCCTAATCATAGTTATATTTCTATGTTAATTAATGAATTTTAATTGTAAAGACTATATATTTTTATTTTTGTGCTTTTTAAAAAGTGAGAAAGAACTATTTTAAATGCGGGGATTTACAAGGATGGTTGTATGTTTTGAATGTAAGGAATTTGATACCTTTTATGAACCCTCTTTGTGTAGTTGTGGGTTCCAGCAATGTGCAGACAAAAAGGATCCTTGGAATGTTTGCAAGTGAGGCTGATTGGTTTGTGGACTAGGTACCAATTATCAATGACAAACGTCCTCTACCTGCCAGCAACAAAGTGCTTGTCAGTTAATGATCAACTTAAGCCGGCAGCAAGACAGAGAGAAGCTAGTCAGACCAGAAGAGAAACCAACAACAGTTGAAATTTCACTCTCAGTTCCCCGCAGTAATCTAATTTGCGTGTGAAGAAACCAAGCATATCTTTCATTCAGCCGTTAATGCAAGCTCTGACTTTGAATTAGCTAAATCAGAGACCTAACCCGGCTACCATGTTCCTCTTGCAGACCAGTAGAAGCACTTTGAAAAGGAAAGTTGAGCAGAAACTTACAGATAAACAAGATCTAAAAGTTGAAGTTTTAAATTGGAGAAAGGCCAATTTTGATGGTATTTGGCAAGAACTTTCAAAAGCTGATTGGGGGCAGGTGTTCACAGGTAAAGGGATGGCTGGAAAATGGGAAGTCTTCAGAAATGAGATAATGAGAGTCCAGAGAAAGTATATTCCTGTTAGGGTGAAAGGAAAGGCTGGTAGGTGTAGAGAATGCTGGATGACTAAAGAAATTGAGGGTTTGGTTAAGAAAAAGAAGGAAGTATATGAAGGTATAGACAGGGTAGATCGAGTGAATCCTTAGAAGAGTACAAATGCAGTAGGAGTATACTTAAGAGGGAAATCAGGAGGGCAAAAAGGGGACATGAGATACCTTTGGCAAATAGAAATGAGGAAAATCCAAAGGGTTTGCACAAATACGTTAAGGACAAAAGGGTAACTAGGGAGAGAATCGGGCCCCTTTGTGTGGAGCCACACAAAATAGGAGCGATATTAAATGAGTATTTTGCATCAGTATTTACTGTGGAAAAAGATATGGAAGATATAGAAAGTAGAGAAATAGATGGTGACACCTTGCAAAATGTCCATATTACAGAGGAGAAAGTGCTGGATATGTCTTGAAACGCATAAATGTGGATAAATCCCCAGGACCTGATCAGATGTACCCTAGAGCTCTGTGGGAATCTAGAGAAGTGATTGCTGGGCCTCTTGCTGAGGTATTTGTATCATCGATAGTCACAGGTGAGGTGCTGGAAGACTGGAGGTTGGCTAACGTGGTGCCACTGTTTAAGAAGGGTGGTAAGGACAAGCCAGGGAACTATAGACCAGTGAGCCTGACGTCGGCGATGGGCAAGTTGTTGGAGGGAATTCTGAGGGACAGGATGTACATGTATTTGGAAAGGCAAGGACTGATTAGGGATAGT
>NC_057710.1:140534365-140550830 GCF_004010195.1 Chiloscyllium plagiosum | reverse complement strand
AAGAGACCTTGGAGTGCAGGTTCATAGCTCCTTGAAAGTGGAGTCGCAGGTAGATAGGATAGTGAAGAAGGCATTTGGTATGCTTCCTTTTATTGGTCAGAGTATTGAGTACAGGAGTTGGGAGGTCTTGTTGCGGCTGTACAGGACATTGGTTAGGCCACTGTTGGAATATTGCATGCTATTCTGGTCTCCTTCCTATCGGAAAGATGTTGTGAAACTTGAAAGGGCTCAGAAAAGATTTACAAAGATGTTGCCAGGGTTGGAGGATTTGAGCTATAGGGAGAGGCTGAACAGGCTGGGGCTGTTTTCCCTGGAGCGTTGGAGGCTGAGGGATGACCTTATAGACGTTTACAAAATTATGAGGGGCATGCATAGGGTAAATAGACAAAGTCTTTTCCCTGGGGTGGGGGAGTCCAGAACTATAAGGCATAGGTTTAGTGTGAGAGGGGAAAGATATAAAAGAGACCTAAGGGGCAACTTTTTCACGCAGAGGGTGGTACATGTATGGAATGAGCTGCCAGAGGATGTGGTGGAGGCTGGTACAATTGCAACATTTAAAATGCATTTGGATGCGTATATGAATAGGAAGGGTTTGGAGGGATATGGGCCGGGTGCTGACAGGTGGGACTAGATTGTGTTGAGATATCTGGTCGACATGGACGGGTTGGACCAAAGGGTCTGTTTCCATGCTGTACATCTCTATGACTCTCTAACCAACCTAACAGATCTTGTGAACAAAGACTACAGACCTGATTTTCTAGTTTTCCTCTGCCTGTACATTTTGTTTATCCCGTGTTTAGTATTGCCTGTCTGTTTATGTCTAAGGTGTAGTTTATAAAGGGGTTCAGATTTTAATTTGTGGAGTTTACATAATTTAGGTTAATTGTTTACCTGAACCTAGAATAGAATTACCTGCAATAAGTAACAATTCTTGTTAAGTACAGAAAATGTTTGTCTTTTCTATCAACCTGGGTCTGAATATCAGATAGTTTGGGGATTTTTCATATTTCTTTTAAAAGCTTTACTTTTGTGACAACTGTAGGAACAATGGGGCTTTGTTCCAGCTTGGTACACCAGTGAGTCATGGCACTTTCACACTCCTGTACAGCTTGGCTACCTATGGTGCCATGAACTTGGCTCTGTCTTCACCCAGACTCATACAGATCTATAGCATATACAAAGGCCTTTTGGCCCGTTGTGTCTCTGCTGGTCAAAAAAACCACTTAACTATGCTAATCCCATTTTCTAGCATCCTTCAAGGGACCAATGCATCCACCAAAATGGAAAATTAATTCGCGAGCAGGATCTTACGGGGTCGCCTGTAATATGTACCTGGTTCTCATGGACTGCTTGGCAGTCACCCATTCACTTTCTGGCTTCCTTCTAAAGTGCAGTGTCCCTATGTTTTTGAACATGCCAATTGTGTAGCTCTCAGACTCAGCGATATGCAGCAATGACTCTAGTTGCCACGCAAACCCTGAAACCCAGAGTTTAACCTTCTGCAGCCAGGGACACAACATTCATCCAGATCACCAGTGGAAGTCACAGTTTCCCACATACTACAGATGTGTCTTTTGAACTCCTTGCCATTGCAAACGCTGATCATTATGCATATGTAAAGCTGAGATAGATTCTTGCTTAGCAAGGGAATCAAGGGGTATGGGGAAAGGGCAAGGAAGTGGATGTGAGGAGTATTGAATCTATGGTGATCTTATTGGATGGTGGAGCCGGCTCAAGTGGCCTAATAGCCTACTCCTGTTCCTATTTCTCATAGTCATTTGATGTAAGAACTTTTACATGACCAAGATGTCCTTCCATGCCTTACCTCTACTTCATGTATGTTCACTTGATATTACTTTGATTTACTTATATTAACTTTGTTTGACTTGGCCTTATCTTAATAAACCTTGCAACTACTAATAAATCTTACCAATGCTGATAAATCTGATTCATATTTGCCCCTTTCACTTCAAAGGTCTGAATCCTATTGTTAATTGTATGCTGCTAATAAACTTAAAACTTAATAAATTCTGTTAATACTAACTGTTGCATTGAGGAATTGCCAGACTTTAGATTCAGAACACAATAAGCGGAAGATGTGCAACAAAAAAAAAGCCCTAATGCTTTTTCTGTTTGAAGTTCAAACATTGTTCAGAACATGAGCCTGATGGCTCAATGCCCAGTTGCTAGAGAGATGAAGTATTTGACTCTTAATAACAAAGGTTTCAATATGAATTCTGCTATTGCCTGCTACTGTATTTAACTGATTCTATTTAGATGAATTTATAATTTAAAATGATAATTACATGGAGATGAGCGATTCTGTGAAAATCTAACGCTGATCATTTCACACTGATAACTGAGCTTAGAGATGTTCGTAACTCAGGGAGACCTCCTGCCAGTAATATTGTGGTATCTAATCTTTATAGTAATAAGCATAAGTGAGACTGATCGCATTCAGAAAGTTCTGAACCAGCGAAGCGCTGAAGTTAATATTATTTCCTAGGAGCTGAGAAGGATGGTGATCATCTGTTGGCCTGAGAGATTCTGAAGGTGGTGATGAGGTAATTGTTAAAGGACTTTTTCTTTGGTTAGGAATTCAATTACTAAGGGAATTAGATAATTACTTCAAAAATTAGCACTGAAACACTTCAGCAGACCTAATGATAAACAGTGGCAAGATTAGTGGAGGTGACAGAACCTCTAATCATTGGGTTAATACCAGCTCCATCAAAATCAGGGCCTTATATGGGCATTTATTGTTCAGTTAGCAGCAGAGAGGGTGGGCCACCCAGGGGACATTCTGTTTTGAATCTAATAGGGGCAGAGGCTGGAAAGCAGCCAGGTTCATACACACCCACTTGCCATCTGCCTCTAAATAAAATCATAGAGTCCCTCAGTATGGAAGCAGGCCACACTGATACTCTGAACAGCATCCCACCCAGACCCACTCCTCTACTTTATCCCTGTAGCCCTGCATTTCCCTTGGCTAATCCAACAAGCCTTCACATCCTGAATACTATGGGCAATTCACCTAACCTGCGTGTCTTGGCACTGCGAGAGGAAAGCAGAGCACCCGGAGGAAACCCATGCAGACATGGGGGAATGTGCAAACTCCACACAGACAGTCACCAAAAGCTGGAATTGAACCTGGGTCTCTGGTGCTCAGAGGCAGCCACTGTGCCTTTCCACCTTAAAAATCCACCTTACATTCAGCACCCACATAATTGTTGCATTCCCTCCTACTCCAACTTTAATTCCCAGGGTTCTGAGAAATCTGAAGACTGCCCTCAGCAGTACTTCAAACTGCATGTCAAGTCTCCCACTAGTGACTTCATTTCCTTTCTATTCTTCATTTCCACCCAAACCAATTCCATATCCTAATCTCCCAAACCAAGATCACCTCTAACTATTGTACAAATGCTACCTTTGATTAACATTGCTACCCCTCTACCTTTACCTCTCTTCCTATTCTTCTTGAATAACATATTCCCCTCAGCATTCTGTACCAAATTCTTGTCATTCTGCAGCCACATTTCCTTAATGATTTTCAGATCTTACTTATTTGCTTCAATGTGTGTTATCAGCTGTTTAATATGCATGCTACCACAGTCAGATACAAAGCCTTTCGTTTTGTTTTTTTGGTGTCTTTGTAATATTGATTGTTAATGCTTTCCAAGGTATTTTCTTGCTCTACATCTTTCGGCCATTTTCTAACCATTTCCTATATTGCTATTTTCCTCTTACCTTATTTCCAGTCTTTGAAAGACCATATCTTTTCACATTTAATTTCTTGCCCTCCACGTCCCAGTACCTAGTTTAGAAACCTCTCTATTTCCTTAGTTATGCAGTTCGTAATAACGCTGGTTCCAACATAATTCACACACAGACCACTCTAATGCTAATGTGCACATTTTCCCATAAACTGGTACGAATGCCTCACAAGCTGGAACTGACTTCTCCCATTTGAGTCTCTGAAGCATATATTTGCCTCTCTAGTTGGTGCTCTAGGAGGTGGAGGGAGTGGGTGGTGTCTATCCCCTCCCCTCCCCCCACCTTGTCTTAGTCCCAACCCTCGAAAACAACACGACGGCTGGAGGAAGAGCGCCTCACCTTCCGCCTAGGAACCCTCTAACCACAAGGGATGAACTCAGATTTCTCCAGTTTCCTCATTTCCCCTCCCCCACCTTGTCTCACTCTGAACAACTTCTCTTTCCAATCCCCCCACTTCCTCCAAACCAAAGAAGTAGCCATGGGCAACCGCATGGGCCCCAGCTATGCCTACCTCTTTGAATGATATGTGTAACAGTCCATCTTACGCAGCTACATTGGCACCACCCCCCACCTTTTCCTCCGCTACATCGATGACTGTATCGGCACTGCCTTGTGCTCCCACGAGGAGGTTGAACAGTTCATCCACTTTACCAACACCTTCCACCCCGACCTCAAATTCACCTGGACCGTCTCAGACTTCTCCCTCCCCTTCCTAGACCTTTTCATTTCTATCTCGGGCGACCGAATCAACACGGACATTTACTATAAACCGACCGACTCCCACAGCTACCTAGACTACACCTCCTCCTACTCTGCCCCCTGTAAAAACGCCATCCCATATTCCCAATTCCTTTGTCTCTGCCACATCTGCTCCCAGGAAGACCAGTTCCAAGACCGAACAACCCCAGATGGCCTCCTTTTTCAAAGACCGCAATTTCCCCCCAGACGTGGTCGACGATGCTCTCCACCGCATCTCCTCCACTTCCCGCTCCTCCGCTCTTGAGCTCCGCCCCTCCAATCGTCACCAGGACAGAACCCCACTGGTCCTCACCTACTACACCACCAACCTCCATATACATCATATCATCCATCGTCATTCCTGCCACCTCCAAACGGACCCCACCACCAGGGATATATTTCCCTCCCCTCCCCTATCAGGGTTCCAAAAAGACCACTCCCTCCGTGACTCCCTCGTCAGGTCCACACCCCCCACCAAACCAACCTTTACTCCTGGCACCTTCCCCTGCAACCGCAAGAAATGCAAAACTTGCGTCCACATCCGCTGCACCCGATGTGGTCTCCTCTATATTGGGGAGACAGGCTGCCTACTTGCAGAACGTTTCAGAGAACACCTCTGGGATCCGGACCAACCAACCCAACCACCCCGTGGCTCAACACTTCAACTCCCCCTCCCACTCCACCAAGGACAGGTCCTTGGACTCGTCCATCGCCAGACCATAGCAACATGACGGCTGGAGGAAGAACGCCTCATCTTCTGCCTAGGAACCCACCAACCACAAGGGATGAACTCAGATTTCTCCAGTTTCCTCATTTCCCCTCCCCCCACCTTGTCTCAGTCCCAACCCTCGAACTCAGTAACACCTTCCTAACCTGCAATCTTCTTCCTGACATCTCCGCCTCCACCCCCACTCTGGCCTATCACCCTCACCTTAACCTCCTTCCACCTATCGCATTTCCAACGCCCCTCCCCCAAGTCCCTCCTCCCTACCTTTTATCTTAGCCTGCTGGGCACATCTTTCCTCATTCCTGAAGAAGGGCTCATGCCCGAAACGTCGATTCTCCTGCTCCTTGGATGCTGCCTGACCTGCTGTGCTTTTCCAGCAACACATTTTCAGCTCTGATCTCCAGCATCTCCGCAGTCCTCACGTTCTCCTTTAAATGTTAGAGTATGCTATCATGAAGACACCATTGTATTTCCCACATTTCTGGGATCTTGTGACATTTACTAGCTGTTGTCGGTGTGTGGATCTGGGTGAGGATAGTTTGAGGTAGTTCACTGCCAGTAATCCTCCTTTGTCTTTGCTATGCCTTGGGTTTATCTTGTGTTTAATGATAATGGATACACTTGTAGAGTATCTATAGAAAAGGCACTGTTCTTAGATAGCAAAAATGTTTATTCCTTGATAACAGTAAGTAAAACTAGATTTGATCAGGAATAATTACTAGTATCTTAGGAAACTGGTACAGATACATCTATTTCCTCCAGAATTAGAATCTACTTTTCTCCACCCACAGATTGCAAGTGTCATCAGTAGAATGGGCAGAGTCAATGCAACATAAACATTTATCCCTTCAGAACTGTTACCATATACAATAGGAACTTCTGTATTTTCCAATTTTACTTTTCCTGAATCTGAATCAAAATAAAATCAAACAAAATTAGCTGCTATTATTATTTCCTATTATTCCTGCGCAGGTTTTGACAGCACAGGTCAGCAACATAACTGATAGCAAGAGGCACCACTACCAAACCTTATCCAAACACTTTTCTCTTCCAATATCCTGATAGGCAGCCTCCAAAACAAGATTTTGAATAGTTGTCAGGAGTAGGAAGTTGTGTCTTCATCAAATCATTATTTAAACCATTTTAAAGTTATGAGGATTTAGATTTTATTGTCACATGTACTCAAGTAGAGAAATATGGGAGTACGGTGAAACACATATAATGTTACTGCACACGGCGCCATCTTAGTTACAAAAGTACCTAGGTACAAAAATCTTAGGTATAAAGTAGTAAAAGAAACAAAGTTTGAAAAGTTAAGCATTACCTTCATAGAATAAGTAGAAAATAAGGAAATGAGGTAATAGCTAACACTAAAGTCCTTCTTAATATAAACTAGAAAAATAAAAGGATAAAGTTAAAGGTTCAACAGTCTTTGATGAGTCTCCACTTAACTCATCCTCCAGGAGACCTCAGCTGCCTGTCCTCAACACCACCACCACAGACACCGAGGGACCTCCCTCATCGCTCGCTCTTCCTGCATTGGGCCACAATGTCATCACTGCTACTGCTACTGAAGCTGCTGCCTCCTCGATCTCCTCCTGCTGCCTCCGGAACATACCTAGGCAGGACCCACTCACACACTGGCCAAGAGACTGGGCTGAGATGCCACCACGCCAGGCCGAAACACCACCACACCAGGCCAAGACACCCCACACCCGGCCAAGACACCACCACACCAGGCCGAAACACCACCACACCAGGCCGAGGCACCACCACACCAGGCCAAGATGCCACTATACCAGGCCAAGACACCACCACACCAGGCCAAGAGACACCATCACACCAGGCCAAGAGACACCACCACACCAGGCCAAGACACCACCACATCAGGCTGAGACACCACAACACTAGACCAAGACACCACCACACTAGGCCGAGACACCACCACACCAGGCCGAAACACCACCATGCCCGGCCAAGACACCATCACACCAGGCCAAGACACCACCACACCCGGCCAAGACGCCACCACACCCAGCCGAAGCACCACCACACCAGGCCGAGGCGCCACCACACCAGGTCAATATGCCACTACACCAGGCCAAGACACCACCACACCAGGCCAAGAGACACCATCACACCAGGCCAAAAGACACCACCACACCAGGCTGAGACACCACCACACTAGGCCAAGACACCACCACAACAGGCCGAAACACCACCATGCCCGGCCAAGACACCATCACACCAGGCAAGACACCGCCACACCAGGCCAAGACGCCACCACGCCAGGCCAAGACACCACCACACCCAGCTAAGACGCCACCATACGAGGCCGAGACACCATCACACCAGGCCGAGACACCATCACACCAGGCTGAGACGCCACTACTCCCGGCCAAGACACACCACGCCCAGCCAAGACACCACCACGCCAGACCAAGACACCACCACGCCAGGCCAAGACATCACCACACCAGACCAAGAGACCACCATGCCAGGCCAAGAGACTGCCACAGGCCAGCAGGTGTCTGGGCCGGATAACTGCAGCAATTCCAGTATTTACTGTATGTTCATAATGGCACTGAAGTTAAAGGTAGATACTCTCCTGCTGTCTGAGCTGAAATCTTCTTAATCATCATACTCCTGAGAAGCAAACTTGGGGGTTATTTCCTGTGCCTCACTGGATAAAGGACCATCATTTCCTGAGATCCACCACTCTTCTCGTATGAGTGAAGAACAGCAAAATTCCTGGCCAGCTGTGCTGTCGGATAGCAGCCTTGAAAGTTTAAGTGGGCCTGGACAAAATAATCCAGTTCCCATTTTTGGTTCCCAAAAGCACAGGAGCGGCGACTAAGCTGCTGTTTTCCTCATAAAGGCTGCAATCTCTTCGGATCCTCATGGTATAAATAAGATGAGTCATGCTGAGACTTACACAGGACACAAAAGTGTCATTCCCTTGCCTGGAAACTACTTCATCTATACTCACTTCCTGCTGGTGATGAAAGAGGGGAAGGTGAAGGACCCATCCTCACGATCCTCACCCCTTTCACCCCCTGCATCCCTTGACTTGAGACTAATGGAACAGTGTAAATACACAATCCTAATTGGCCTTCTCCCAAGTGCTTTGCTATCGGACATTGCAGATTCTAGCAAATTCAGTTTACTCACTTTGTCATTGGGCATTCACTGAGCACACTGGGCCCAACTAACCTTAGGGTCCAAACAAGGTCAGAGTGCTGAAGGCCTATGCTTCAAACTAACTATGGCACTCTCCGAGTTGGTCAATGCAGCCATACCCTATTGGATAAGGGTTTTTCCCCTGGGGTGGGGAAGTCCAAAACTAGAGGGCATAGGTTTAGGGTGAGAGGGGAAAAGTTTTAAAGCAATCTACGAGACAACTTTTTCATGCAGAGTGTGATGCATGTGTTGAATGAGCTGCTAGAGGAAGTGGTGGAGGCTGGTTTAATTACAACATTTAAAAGGCATCTGGATGGGTATATGAACAGGAAGGGTTTAGAGGTATATGGGCCAAGTGCTGGCAAATGGGACTAGATTGGTTTGGGATATCTGGGTGACATGGAACAAGTTGGACTGAAGGGTCTAATTCCATGCTGTACATCTGATTCTATGACTGTATCACCCTGCCACACTTTAATGAGTGTCCATAGGGTCTTGTCTATAATTGACAGCACAGATTAAATATTGGTAATTTCCCTCCAGCCCACTCCTAACTATTAATAAAACAGAATCATGTTCCAACAAGTGATACCTCAATGACATGTTAATCGATAAAAAATCACACAACACCAGGTTATATCCAACAGGTTTGTTTGGAAGTACCAGCTTTCAGAGCACTTCTGCTTCATCAGGTAAGTAGTGGGGCAGGATCATTAGACAGAGAATTTACAGTAAAAGATCAAGGTGTCATGCAATTGATAAGATATATTGAACAAACCTAGATTGCTGTTATATTTTTCATCTTTTAGAATGGGTTGCAAGTTTCAGCTCATTAATATGAAAATCCCAGAACTTCTTTAAGATGATGAAGGAGCAGCGCTCCAAAAGCTAGTGCTTCCAAACAAACCTATTGGACTATAACCTGGTATTGTGTGATTTTTATCAATTAACATGTCCATCTCAGTCCAACACCAGCACCTCCACATCAGGTTCAATGAGAATCGCTTTGCTCCAGATTTTATTGCAGTTTTGATCCAGATGTGAACAGAAGAGCTGAATACCAAAGGAATAGCACAAAGGCAGCTTCCGATTGAGAATGACAAAAAGGAACCATAAAGAGAGACAAAGAGAGAAATGTCCAGCAGCAAAAATTGTTTCCATGACAAAGTTATGGTTATTGAAAGCTTGTCAAGATAGATAACATTGGTGCAGCAATTCCTTAAGGATGTGTCTTAGGCTCCACTATTTTTACTATCTTTATCTATGACCATTTGCTTGATAGAATATTAATACTGCTTGCTGCCAATTCACAACTTCTCTGAAAATGAAACAGCTAAATCTGCCCACTGCAGGATCAGGATGGTATCTAACCTTGAGTGGTAGGACACCTTCGCACTATCCGAGGAGCAGGAGAATCTCCTGCTCTTTGGATGCTGCCTGGCCTGCTGCGCTTTTCCGGCACCACACCTTTCAACTCTGGTCTCCAGCATCTGCAGTCCTCACTTTCTCCTAATTAACCTTCATGCTATATAAATGCTATATAAAAGACATCTAGATTTAACAGCATAACCATTTCCAAATGACCCACCACCAACATCTTGGCAATCATCACTGAGCAAACCACTCACTATCGACAAGACACCAGTAAGGAATTCATGGAAGTCTCACCATTCATATTTCTGGGTGCAGTTACTATAACACTCAAAAATATCATAAATCCATAGGTCAGGATACAACAGTTGTTTAATTAGTGTCTGTGCCATGGACTGAAGTTCTAATATCCCTACATCTCCTCCTCATTAACAATACACCTTGCTTGCAGTGTGTATCATCTACTAACTGCCTCAATAGCACGTTCCTCCCTCACTGTAACATCTCCCACCAAGAAATGGAAGAGCATTTATGTTGTGGATGCACCATTATTTCAACTCCCCTGTCAAGTCACACGCTGGCTTGACTTGAACATATCCCAACAGTCATGGAATCCTCTGCTTAACGCTGTGGGAGAACCATTATCATGGGAACTCAGAAAATGGTAAAGAAACTCAACCAGTCCCGGCACCACTTGTGGAGAGAGAAACAGAATTAGTGTTTCGCATTCTGAAGTTCTGAAGCAAAGTCATGTCAGACTTGAAATGTTTACTCGGTTTTTCTCTTCAGAGGTGCAACCAGATCTGCTGAGTTTCTCCAGCATCATGCCCCACAGAAGATTTAAGGATTTAAGGAGAATTAAAACTTTGGCACGTGGAATTTTTGATACCATTGAGTTATTAAGAAAATAATGTTGTGCATCCTTACAAACTAGAGTAAATGTGCAACAGACTGTCAGCCTCACTGAATTTAAAAGGCCAATTCTAAAAGTCCCATTAATTCTTCGAAAAGAGATCACTCATCCAACTAAACTGTAATCATTGATGTGATGCCCTGTCAATGTGGCCCACATGTTTTTATGTCAGAAAACAGAAACACTGGGAAAACTTTCTTCTCAAAACATTTAGATTGACAACAATATTTTGAGCAGAAATTTACCTTATCGATGGAGCAGAATTGGTGACATGGAATCCACCAGTTGCTATACACAGCACCTGATATTGATTGCCATTTTGACTGCATTCAGACTGAATGTAAGATGCTACAAAGAATGGAGCAACTGATCCAATACGCACTCATTTTTGACAAATGTTTAAATCAAATTTCTCCCCCAATGTTCTTCACAGTAACAACAAGGAGGCACATGTATGATGTGAGACCTAATAATTTTCCCCAAAACAATTAGAAATGTTACTAATATAATTTCTGTTATTATAATTAGCCAAATGCTGAAACAGACTGTCTCTAACAAAGCAGATGACCATTTACAATATCAATAAATTTGGTATTTTCCCAGTTTCATTAGTCTGAATTAATTATATAATTACTCATTCAGGGCAATGGAGCTATGCAATTTTTCTTTTCTGTTTTCTTATTTATTCCACATTAAGCTACTTATTTTACCAGAAAAGAATCATAGAATCCCTATATTTTGGAAACAGGCCATTTGGCCCAAAAAGGCCACACTGACCCTCTGAAGAGTAATCCACCCAAACCCATTCCCCTACTACTCTACATGGACCCCTCACCACTGACTAATGCAGCTAACCCACACATCCCTGAGCACTATGGGAAACTTAGCATGGCCAACTCACCTAACCTGCACATTTTTGGATTGTGGAAGGAAACTGGAGCACCCGGAGGAAATCCATGCAGACACAGGGAGAATGTGCAAATGTGCAAAGTCCACACAGTTGCCCGAGGTTAGAATTGAACTGAGGTCCCTGGTGCTGTAAGGTAGCAGTGCTCACCACTGAACCACCGTATCACCCAGCATCCACCTTAATCTGAAGTGTCTTATTACAAAAAAAACATAACTATCGAGAAACAAGAAAAGAAGATGAATATTCCAGTTCAACCTATTTACTATCTTTACCTATTTACTATCTTTACCTATTTACCATCTTTACCTATTTACTATCTTGACTGAGTGCATATAAATTTCCAACATTTCCAAAGTCTTTCAGTTGTTCTTTTTTGATTGGGGTTTCATTCCTTGATCTGTCCAATATATTGTCAAGACCTTATGTTAAAACAAATGATCCCCCCATCCCTCCCTCTTTCTAACAGAAAACAGCACAATGAATAATGTGACTGACACAGATTAATATAGGTGTTATTTCCAAGATCAACTTATATTGTCTTCTTTTAAATTTTGTAATCTAAAAGAATATAAATATCCCTTTTGTTGTCTTTCATTTTGTTCAAAATCTAGTCCAAAGATTTGAGTATAGAATTTATTGTTAAGTAAATCACTAATCTTTTTTCCATCTGCTTTCTCAGAATATAATACCTCAGGGTACAATCAAAGAAGAGGAGGCATTTTCTGCCAGTTTCCTGGCCACCACTTACCCCAAAAACCAACATGAAAAACAAATGGACCCAGATATTGCACAGAAACTAGGGTGTGGCTAACAGCATTCATTTTTTTTAATGGAATAAATGAGAGAGCCAAGTCTGGAATGCACACGTATAGTTAAGTCTCGAAATCAGGAAGTTGCTGTTTGAGGTGTCCTGCTCTGTTCGAAATTTTGTGACATCTGTAACCGACTGAGAGATTCAATTTTAAGACCAATGTAAAGTTAACAAGTTTTGAGAAGATTTGTAGCTCAGGTTGAGGTTCTGAATGTAGGTTTGCTCGCTGAGCTGAAAACGAACCTTCCAGCTCAGCGAGCAAACCTACCTCCAGAACCTATGTAAGGTGTGAAAGCAGTGTTGGCCCACAAGATTTCCACAAAATGTGTTAGAAAAAGAATTAACGTTGGTGCAATCGGGGGGGGGGGGGGGCAAGGGAGTAAACTTTTGACATTGTATGGAGGTTCAAAGACTATAAACCCACCTCACTAGCAATGGAAACCTCCTTTGACAGATGTACAGTTTCATTTCTTGAGAATTTAATTACTTTTCAAGATTTCAAAGAATGTCATTGTTTTTTCACTAAGATCATAAGATGTAGAAGCAGGAGAGAGCATTCTGCCCATTAAGGCTACTCCACTAAACAATGAAATCATGGCTGAACTAATATTCATTGGCTTCACTGTCCTGTGATTTCCCCGTGGCCTTTGATTTCTTCACTGTAGAAATCTCTTTCAGCCTTGAATATATGAACAACCCATGTCAAACTCTTTTGTGGTAAAGAATTCCACAGGCTGTTTATTATCTGAGAGAATAGAAATCCTCCTCTGTTTGAAACTTTGACTCTGAGATGTCACCCTTTGCTCCGAGACTCTCCCACAAATGAAATGTATAAACCCTGTATAAACCCTGTCAGGCCCCCTAAGAATCTGATATGTTTCAATAAGGTCTCCTATCATTCTTCTAAACTCCAGTATACACAACCCCCAAATCCAAAATCAGTTCATGAACCTTCTCTGGATTGCTTCCAATGCCAGTATATCTTTATGTCAGGGACACAAACTGTTTACAGTATTCTAGGTGTGGTCTGACTAGTGTCTTGTGCAGGGTTAGCAAGGTCTCCCTATTTTTCTATGCCATTTTCTTTGAAATAAAGGCCAGCATTCCATTTGTCTTTCCTATTTTTGCTGAACTTGGAGGCTCGAGTTTTGTGATTCATGCAAAAGGACTTCCAAATCTCTCTGTGCTGTAGTCTCTCCCCATTTAAATCATTTTCTTCCTCCCAAAATGCTTGATCTCACACTTTCCCACATGATATGCCATCTGCCAAAGTTACACCCACTCACTTGTCTACATCTCTCTGGAGGCTCATTGTGTCATTCTTGCTACTTACCTTGCCACCTATTTTGGTATCATTGGCAAACTTGGCAATAATACACTCACTAGGAGAAAGTGAGGACCGCAGATGCTGGATATCCAGAGTTGAAAAATGTGGTGCTGGAAAAACACAGCAGACCAGGCAGCATCCGAGGAGCAGGAGAATCGACATTTCGGGCATAAGCCCTTCTTCAGGAATGAGGCTGGTGTGGAGTCTGAGGGAGGAGTCTGAGATGGTCCAGGTAAATTTGAGGTCGGGGTGGAAGGTGTTAGTAAAGTGGATGAACTGTTCAACCTCCTCGTGGGAGCATGAGGTGGCGCCAATACAAGAATCGATGTAGCAGAGGAAAAGATGGGGGGTGGTGCCAGTGTAGCTGCGGAAGATGGACCGTCTCAGATTCCTCCCTCCCCTTCCTAGACCTCTCAGTCCCAACCCTCGGATTCAGCACCGCCCTCTTCACCTGCAATCTTCTTCCCGACCTCTCCGCCCCCACCCCCTCTCTGGCCTATCAGCCTCAACCTCACCTCCTTCCACCTATCCTATTCCCAGCGCCCCTCCCCCAAATTCCCTCCCCCCTACCTTTTATCTCAGCCTGCTTGGCTCACCAGCCTCATTCCTGAAGAAGGGCTAATGCCCGAAACGTCGATTATCCTGCTCCTTGGATGCTGCCTGGCCTGCTGTGTTTTTCCAGCACCACATTTAACAACAATAATACACTCATTGCCATCATCCAAGTCATCAATGTGTACTGTAAGTTTTTGTGGTCCCCATGGCAGTGTACTAGTGAGAGATTGCCATTTTGTAAATGCCTCCTTTTCCTCAACTCTCTGTCTTCTGTTAGTTGGCTAATCCTTTATCGATATTAATATATTACTTCCAACACCAAAGTTAGAGACAAAAAGACTGCAGTGCTGAAATCCAAATAGACAGGCAGGAGGCTGGAAGAACACAGCAAACCAGGTAGTATCAGGAGGTAGAGAAGTTCACGTTTCGTGTGTAACCCTTCTTCAGGACTAGGGCTGGGTGTGGGGGGAGCTGCAGAAAAAGGGGGAAGTGAGGGCAGGTGGTGAAGTGGGGATAGGTGAAGACAGATAGCGGTTACGACCTGGTTGGTCAATAGGAGGAATGAGTCTGGTTGGTGGAACAGAGCAGTGGCAGGGAGGGGGAGGGACTGGGAAGGGAGTCAGGGGAATAGGGAGGGAGGTTATTTGAAATTGGAGAACTCAATGCTGAGTCCCCCGAGCTGGAGGCGGAAGTGTTTAAGGGTGATGCGTTAGATGTGGAGACTGGTGGGGTGGTAGGTGAAGACAAGGGGGACTCTGTCTTTATTGTGTTGAGAGATTTAGAGCGGTGGAATGGGGAATGGAGGTGGTGCAGCGGAGGGCTGTCTGGATGGCAAGGGAGGAAAAGCATAGTGTTCAAAATAGGTGGACATCTGGGATGCTCACGCGTGGAATGTCTCCTCGTCTGAGCAGATGCAGCAGAGGCAGAGGAATTGGGAGAATGGAATGGAGTTCTTGCAGGATACCGGCTGGGAGGAGGTGTAGTCCAGGTAATTATGGGAGTCTGTAGATTTGTAGTGAGCCATCTTCCTCAAACATTTCCGCCAGCTCCAACTAGACCTCACCACCAAAAACATATTCCACTCCCCACCCCACCCATTCCCTTCAAAGTCCTTGGTTTGCACCACTCTCCCCACCGACTCCCCCCGCCGACACTCCAGGTACCTGCCCCTGCAACCAGAAAAGATACAAAACCTGCCGGTATATCAAGCCCCTCACCTCCATCCAGGTGAGACAGAGGTCACCTTCCTCTCTTCCAACCTAGTTTAATGTATCAGGTGCTCCTGATGTGGTCTTCTCTACATCGGGGAGTCCAAATCTAAACTTAGGGAATGGTTCGCTGAGCATTGCAGCTGGGTCCACAGAGGCCGACCGGACCTCCCAGTCACCACCCATTTCAATTCTCCCTACCATTCCTTTTCCAAAATGACAGTCCTTGGTCTCCTGCATTGCCAAAATGAACCAGAGCGCAAATTGGAGGAACAACACCTCATCTCCCGCCAGGGCAGCCTACAGCCTGAAAGACTCAACATTGAGCTCTCCGATTTCAATAAACCTCAAAAACTTCTCCACTTCCTGATACTGCCTGGCTTGTTGTGTTCTTCCAGCCTCCTGCCTGCCTACTCCCAATACTATGGGCTCTTATTAAATAGATAAATGTGTGGTACCTTATCAAATACCTTCTGCAAATTGAAAAATGTAACATCTGTTGATTTGATGTTATCTATGCCACTTGTTAACCCTTCAAATAAGTCTAATAAATTTGTTAGGTGTGATTTGCCCTTCATTAAGCTGCGCCCATTCTGCTTCACGGTATTATAGGTTTCGAAATGCACTGCTACTGCATCCTTTACAATAGACTAGCATTTTCTCAACAACAGGTGTTAAAGCTAACTGGCCTGTAGTTACCAGGTTTTATCTTCCTACCTTTTTGACTAAGAGTGTTTCTGGGTAATTTTCCAATCCTGTGCGATTTCTCCCAAATGTAAAGTTTATTGGAAGATTAATTCCCCTGTATTCAACACCACCATAGCATCTTCTTTTAAAATATTGGGATGCTACCCATCAGCTCCAGGGAATTTACTAGCCTTTAATTCTAATGTTCGAGTAATTAGATTACTTACAGTGTGGAAACAGGCCCTTCGGCCCAACAAGTCCACA
>NC_057710.1:140528584-140534288 GCF_004010195.1 Chiloscyllium plagiosum | reverse complement strand
ACCCACGCAGACACGGGGAGAACGTGCAAACTCCACACAGTCAGTCGCCTGACGCAGGAATTGAATCCGGGTCCCTGGCACTGTGAGGCAGCAGTGCTAACCACTGTGCCACCTCCACTGTGCCATCGTGCTGCCCCCACTGTGCCATTGTGCCGCCCAAATGCTAAACGTTTACATTGTTGAGACATTTAAGTTTGCTTTGTGGCCAAGCAGATGTTGTAGTGGTCAGTGCCAATGGGAAGGGAAGGAATATGGTACGTGCTGCTGAGGAATGGGGAAATGAGCTTGAATTGAGTGGCATTTTAGTTCTTTATGGCAGAAAGAAGCCACGTTGCAGCCTCCCTTTTACTGCTTCCTCTTCCTCACTCTTTTCTTTCTCCCCATTTTCATCCTCCTCCTCACTTAGAATCATAGAGTCGCAGAGATGTACAGCACGGAAACAGACCCTTCAGTCCAATCTGTCCATGCTAACCAGATATCCCAACCCAATCTAGTCCCACCTGCCAGCGCCCGGCCCATATCCCTCCAAACGCTTCCTATTCATATACCCATCCAAATGCCTCTTAAATGTTGCAATTGTACCAACCTCCACCACATCCTCTGGCAGCTCATTCCATACACGTACCACCTTCTGCGTGAAAAAGTTGCCCCTTCGGTCTCTTTTATATTTTTCCCCTCCTACCATAAAACTATGCCCTCTAGTTCTGGACTCCCCGACACCAGGGAAAAGACTTTGTCTATTTATCCTATCCATGCCCCTCATAATTTTGTAAACCTTTATAAGTTCACCCTCAGTCTCCGACGCTCCATGGAAAACAGCCCCAGCCTGTTCAGCCTCTCCCTGGAGCTCAGATCCTCCAACACTGGCAACATCTTTGTAAATCTTTTCTGAATACTTTCAAGTTTCACAACATCTTTCCGATAGGAAGGAGACCAGAATTGCACGCAATATTCCAACAGTGGCCTAACCAATGTCCTGTACAGCCGCAACATGACCTCCCAACTCCTGTACTCAATACTCTGACCAGTAAAGGAAAGCATACCAAACGCCTTCTTCATTATCCTATTTACCTGCGACTCCACTTTCAAGGAGCTATGAACCTGCACTCCAAGGTCTCTCTGTTCAGCAACACTCCTAGGACCTTACCATTAAATGTATAAGTCCTGCTACGATTTGCTTTCCCAAAATGCAGCACCTCGCATTTATCTGAATCTGCCACTTCGCTAATCAGTCTCCCTTGGGGAAGCTTGTCGAACGCCTTACTGAAGTCCATATAGATCACATCTACTGCTCTGCCCTCTTTAATCTTCTTTGTTACTTCTTCCAAAAACTCAATCAAGTTTGTGAGACATGATTTCCCACGCACAAAGCAAAGTTGACTACCCCGAATCAGTCCTTGCCTTTCCAAATACATGTACATCCTGTCCCTCAGGATTCCCTCCAACAACTTGCCCATCACCGAGGTCAGGCTCACTGGTCTATAGTGCCTTGGGTTGTGCTTGCCACCCTTCTTAAACTGTGCACCATGTTAACCAACCTCCAGTCTTCTGGCACCTCACCAGGGACTATCGATGATACAAATATCTCAGCAAGAGGCCCAGCAATCACTTCTCTAGCTTCCCCCAGAGTTCTCAGATACACCTGATCAGGTCCTGGGGGTTTATCCACCTTTACCCATTTCAAGAGATCCAGCACTTCCTCCTCTGTATTCTGGACATTTTGCAACATGTCACCATCTATTTCCCTACTGTCTCTGTCTTCCATATCTTGCTTCTGCTCATTCCCTAAGTCATGTTCAATTCCACAAAGATGACCTACTAGGCAGTCTGTGGGTGGAATTTTACAGTGCCCTGATACGCCCATTCCCAGAAGCAAGCTGGGGGATGGGGATGGTGGTGATATAGTATGCTCAGATACAACAGTGCAGTTGTTGCAACTACTTCTCTATTTTACCTCTCGGGGACTTCCTAGCCAGAGTCAATTAACATAAACATAACAAATAGGAGCAGGATTAGGTCATTGGTCTCTCAAACCCACTCATGTGTTGTATTGATTTCTACCTTGAACGTCCTCACTGATTGAATTTCCACAGCCCTCTGAATAAAGAATTCCAAAGACTCAATCCCTCTGGATGAAGAAATTCCTTCTCACTTTCCTCTAAAATTGCCAAATGCTGGTCTTGAGATTATGTTCCATTGACTCATCTTCCAGAGAAAACATTCTATCCACATTCATCCTGGCACACTGTGTAAGAATTCTGTCACCTTCAATGAGATCACCCCTCATGCTTCAAAATTTAAGAGATTGCAAATCTAGACTCCTCAGTCTATTCTTATTAAACAACCCCATCATTCCAGGGATTAGTCTGGTCAATCTCCATTGCATTCCCCCTACGGCAAATATGTTCCTTCTTAAGTAACAAGGTAAAATCTGTCCACAATAATCCTCACCAGGATCTGTACAACTCACCAGTGCATCCTTACTCTACTGCTCAAATCTCACTTTGCTTCCTAATTGTTTGCCGCACCTGTATGCCAATTTATTGTGACCCATGAACGAAGAACTCCCAGGTACCTTTGGACCATCCACTTTTCCCTACCTCTTGTCACTTCAGAAATATTCTGCCTTTCTGTGTTAACCTTCTGAAAGGACAAACATCAGGTTATGTTCCATCTGCCATGTTTTAGCTCATTCATGTAACCTGACCAAGTCTCCATAGAATCCCTACAGTGTGGAAACAGGCCATTTGGCCCAACAAGTCCACACTGACCCTTGGAAAGGTTACCTACCCAGACCCTATTACTCTACATTTACCCCTGACTCATGCACCAAACCTACACATCCCTGAACACTATGGGCAATGTATCATGGCCAATTCATCTAATTTGCACACCTTTGGATTGTGGGAGGAAACGCATGCAGACACATGGGATGTGCAAACTCCACATAGATAGTCGCCTGAGGCTAGAATCGAACCCAGGTTCCTGGTGCTGTGAGGCAGTAGTGCTAACCGCTGAGCCACCATGCAGCCCCAGTGGTCTTGAAGCATTCTGGATCCTCCTAACAGCTTACATTTCCATTCAGTTTTGTCCATCAGCAAATTTGAAAATACTACGATTAGTCCCCATATTCAAATCATTCCTATAGATTGTGAACAGTTTTGGATCTGACATTGGCCCTGACAACATGCCATTAGAGAATGGTCTGTTTATTCCTACTCTGCTTTCAAACTGTTTTATTTCCTAAGTTGCTGTGTGGCACTTGTACAAGCTTTCCAAAAATCCATCAGTACTCCAATGAATATCCTCAAAAGAAATCACATTTTTATAGAACCATGTTGACCCAGACTAATTATATCACTGTTTTCAGAATTTTCAGGTATTACATGTTTTACAATAAATTCTGACATTATTCTTTGTGCTGATGTCAGACTAATGCTAGTTAGGCTTTCACTCTCCCTCTGCCTTCCTTCTTAAATAGTGGGATTACATTTGACTCTTTTCACTTCAAAGAATCTATGGAATTTTAAAATAATGATCAAAACGGCCACAATCTCAAAGCCATCTTCTTCGCTATGCTGGAGTGAAATTTTTATGGTTCGGGGATTTATCATTCGGAGCAGCATTCATCCTGGCAGGTGGGAAGCATTTCATTACACTCCTGATCTGTGTCTGCTAGATGTTAGGTATACTTTGAGAAGTCAAAACTTGAGTTTCTCAATGCAATATTCCCAGCCTCTGACCTGCGCTTATATCTGCAGTATTTGTTTTAAATTCTTAGTAAGGATGGCTCTCAGAATTTTAGTAGTTGGCAAATTCACTGACAGTTATACTACCAAAGGCCAAAGGAAGATGGTTAGATTATCTATGGCAGATCAACACCATTTCTTGGCATTTGTACCGCATGAATATTCCTTAACATTTTCAGTCCAAGCCTGGATAGTGTCCTGGTCATCTTGCTTTTATATATAGACTGCTTCATTATCTGAAAATAGAAATTTGCAATAATCAGCAAATTCCTCACTTCATTCCTTTAGAGTCATGGAGACAGAGATGTACAGCACAGAAACAGACCCTTCAGTCCAACTTGTCCATGCTGACCAGATATCCTAAACTGATCTAGTTCCATTTGCCAGCATTTGGCCCATATCCCTCTTCCTATCCATATACCCATCCAGATGCCTTTTAAATGTTATAATTGTACCAACCTCCACCACCTCGTCTGGCAGCTCATTCCATACACGCACTGCCCTCTATGTGAAAAAGTTCTCCCTTAGATCCCTTTTACATTTTCCCCCTCTCACCTTAAACCTATGCCTTTGAGTTTTGGACTCCTCTACCTTGGGAAAAGACCTTGTCTTTTTACCCTGGCCTTGTCCCTCATGATTTTATAAACCTCTATGAGGTCACCCCCTCAGGGTTTGACACTCCAGGGAAAACAGCCCCAGCCTATTCAGCCTCTACCTATAGCTCAAACCCTCCAACCTTGACAACATCCTTGTAAATGTTTCCTGAACCCTTTCAAGTTTCACAACTTCGTTCCCATAGCAGGCAGACCAGAATTGCAAGCAGTATTCCAACAGTGGCCTAACCAATGTCCTGTACAGCTGCAACATGACCTCCCAACTCCTATACTCAATGCACTGACCAACAACGGCAAGCATACTAAATGCCTTCTTCACTTTTTTATCTACCTACAACTCCACTTTCAAGGAACTATGAATCACCACTTGAAAGTCTACTTATTGAGCAACATTGCCCAGGATATATGAATAGGAAGAGTTTGGAGGGATATGGGTCGGGTGCTGGCAGGTGGGACTAGATTGGGTTGGGATATCTGGTCAGCATGGACAGGTTAGACCGAAGGGTCTGTTTCCATGCTGTACATCTCTATGACTCTATGATTCTATTAAGTGTGTAAGTGCTGCCCTAACTTGCCTTTCCAAAATGCAGCACCTCATGTTCATCTAAATTAAACTCCATCTGCCACTTCTTGGCCCATTGGCCCATCTGATCAAGATCCTGTTGTACTCTGAGGTAACCCTGTTTGCTGTCCAATACACCTATAATTGTGGCGCCATCTGCAAACTTACTAACTATACCTCTTATGCTCATATCCAAATCATTTATATAAATGACAAAACACAGTGGACCCAGCACAATACCTGAGGCACACCACTGGTCACACATCTCACATCTGAAAATGCAACCCTCCACCACTAGCCTCGATCTTCAGCCTTTGAGCCAGTTCTGTATCCAAATAACTAGTTCTCCCTGCATTCAATGAGATCTAACCTTGCTAATCAAGCTACCATGAGGGACCTTACTGAAGTCCATATAGATAATGTCCACTGCCCTACCTTCATCTTTGTTTCTTCTTCAAAAAACTGGAATTTGATAAGTGTGTACAAGAAAATTTTCTGATTCAGTATTTGGATGTACCTACTAGAGAAGGTGCAAAAGTTGACCTACTCTTGGGAAATAAGGCAAGGCAGGTGACTGAGGTGTAATGGGGGAGCACTTTGGGGCCAGCAACCATAATTCGATTAGATTTAAAATAGTGGTGGAAAAGGATAGACCAGATCTAAAAGTTGAAGTTCTAAATTGGAGAAAGGCCAATTTTGACGGTATTAGGCAAGAACTTTCGAAAGCTGATTGGGGGCAGATGTTCGCAGGTAAAGGGACGGCTGGAAAATGGGAAGCC
>NC_057710.1:140517942-140526700 GCF_004010195.1 Chiloscyllium plagiosum | reverse complement strand
TATGCTTTCCTTTATTGGTCAGAGTATTGAGTACAGGAGGTGGGAGGACATGTTGCGGCTATACAGGACATTGGTTAGGCCACTGTTGGAATATTGCGTGCAACTTTGGTCTCCTTCCTATTGGAAAGATGTTGTGAAACTTGAAAGGGTTCTGAAAAGATTTACAAGGACGTTGCCAGGGTTGGAGGATTTGAGCTATAGGGAAAAGCTGAATAGGCTGGGGCTATTTTCCCTGAAGCGTCGGAGGCTAAGGGGTGACCTTATAGAGATTTACAAAATCATGAGGGGCATGGATAGGGTAAATAGGCAAAGTCTTTTCCCTGGAGTTGGGGAGTCTGGAACTAGAGGGCATAGGTTTAGGGTGAGAGGGAAAAGATATAAAAGAGACCTAAGGGGTAACTTTTTCACACAGAGAGTGTATGGAATGCGCTGCCAGAGGAAGTGGCGAAGGCTGGTATAATTGCAGCATTTAGGAGGCATTTGGATGCGTATATGAATAGGAAGGGTTTGGAGGGATATGGGCCAGGTGCTGGCAGGTGGGACTAGATTGGGTTGGGATATCTGGTCGGCATGGACGGGTTGGACCAAAGGGTCTGTTTCCATGCTGTACATCTCTATGACTCTATGACTCTAAGTTAGTGAGAGATGATTTCCAACCCACAAAGATATGTTGTCTATCCTTAATCTGTCCTTGCCTTTCCAAATACATGCAAATCCTGTCCCTCAGAATTCCCACAACAACATGCCCACCACCGATGTCAGGCTCACTGGTCTATAGTTCCCTGGCATTTCCTTACCACCTTTCTTAAACAGTTAGCTAACTGTTAGCCCACTTCCAGTCTTCCAGTACTTCACCTATGGCTATCAATGATACAAATGTCTTTGCACAGGGCCCAGCAATCTCTTCCCTGGCTTCCCACAGAGTTCTAGGGTACACCTGATCAGGTCCTGGGGATTTATCCACCTTTATGCATTTTAAGATGTTCAGCAGTCCCTCCTCTGTAATAAGGCCGTTTTTCAAGATTTATTTCCTCACATTCTCTATCTTCCATATCCTTTTCCACAGTAAACACTGATGCAAAATACTCATTTAGAATCTCCCTCATCTCCTGTGGTTCCACTAATAGGTTGCGTTGCTCATCTTTAAAGGGCCCCATTCTCGCCTTTTGGTCCTTAATGTATTTGTAAAAATACTTCGTATTCTCCTTAACCTTATTTGCCAAAACTATTTCATGTCCCCTTTTTGCCAGCCCGATTTTCCTGTTAAGTATACTCCTACTGTCCTTATACTTTTCTAGGGAATCACTCGATTTCTGCGGTCTGTACTTGACATATGCTTCCTTCTTATTCTTTACCTAAAACTGCAATTTCTCTAGTCATCCCAGTATTCCCCACACCTACAGCCTTACCCATCACCCTACTAGGAATATATTGTCTCTGGATTCTCGTTATCTCATTTCTGAAGGCTTCCCATTTTCCAGCCGTCCCTTTAACTGCAAACATCTGCCCCCAATCACTTTTTGAAAGTTCTTGCCTCATACCATCAAAATTAGCCTTTCTCCAATTTAAAACTTCAACTTTTAGATCCAGTCTATCCTTTTCCATCGCTATTTTAAAACTAATAGAATTATGGTCGCTGGCCCCAAAGTGCACCCCCTATGACACCTCAGTCACCTGCCCTGCCTTATTTCCCAAGAGTAGGTCAAGTTTTGCACCTTCTCTAATAGGTACATCCACATACTGAATCAGAAAATTTTCTTGTACACACCTAACAAATTCCTCTTCATCCAAACCCTTAACACCATGGCAGTCCCAGTCTATGTTTGGAAAGTTAAAATCTCTTACTATGACCACCCTATTATTCTTATGGATAACTGAGATCTCCTTACAAATTTGTTTCTCTGACTATTTGGGAGTCTACAGTACAATCCCAATAAAGTGATCATCCTGTCTTATTTCTCAGCTTCACCCAAATAGCTTCCCTAGATGTATTCCCAGAAATATCCTCCCTAAATACAGCCATAAAGTTATCCCTTATCAAAAAATGCCACTTTCCCTTCCTCTCTTGCTCCTTTTTTGATCCTTCCTATAGCATCTATACCCTGTAACATTAAGCTAAATGGAGGGAAAATCATTGATGCTCTGTGTCATCGAGGAATTCCTGCACCAACATCCTGAAAATACAGAGAAATGTTGTAGGAGGTGGGTAGTGATGGAGAGGGCAGGAGGTGAATTGGCTGAAGTTGCATCTCTATGTAAATGGGGGAAAGAAAATGATTAAGCAAGTAATTTACCTCACAGAATTACAATGCATTCATTTTTCATTTTTTTAAATTGTCCCCTGCAATAAGTCATGCATATTTTAAGCCAAATTGTTATTAAAGCATGTTTAGAATATATTTTGGCAACATGACACTAACATTATGATGAGCAATGGATTTACTGTCATTTGCCTTGGGTGACAAGGCATTGTTATTGATCAGATCCTTATTGTTGTATCACGCTTTCATAATATATTTTCCTAACATTGCAGCAACAACCTGATGTGCGCAGGAATTGTGGTTATCTGTCTCTTGTTGTCAAAAAGTCATTAGTCTGAATGAGTCCTAGTTCCTGTCAGCAAAGGTATCCAGCTGACTAACTGATGTCTCAGCTCTTTTCAGATCTGAAGAGCCAGTTCTATCTGCTTATGCTGCACTTCCTTTGAGAAAATGTCCCCTGTAGTGCTCTCATAGTTCCATCTAATAGTGTGTTACTCAGCAATGATTCACACCCTAAAGCTTATTGCACTTATTGTTCAAGGATAAAGTTCCTGAGCTGGACCAAAGGGCATCCAACATTTTACTGGATTTAAGACAATTTTCAAGTCATACTCACACTCACTGAATGAGTAATTAAAATTAATTATAAATTAATGACATTACACATAGTTCTAAGAATGATAGAAATATTAGGAAAGACTTTTGTAAAACAAATGCTGAAATTATTGATTATTTATAATGTCTATCCTAATCTTTACTTTTTTTTTTCACTTGAAAATCAGTGCCAACCAATATGAATCCCACACTGGTGGACATTTAAATAAAGTGAGTGTTTGTTTTTGACAACATTGAAGAACCTACATTGTGTTGAAGTTTTAAATTTACAAACACCCACAGGCTTTTTTGGGTTGAATATCCTTACTTCAACAACAATTTAGAGGAGATCTTGTGAACATGTTTAGACATGTGTCCAAATCTTACAGGGACTTTGGGGATAGGGCAGGGAGATAGGGTGGCAGCAAAATTGGCAAGGGGAAATGTTGAGTGGCGCACCTGACACTGTCTCAAGTGGATGCCACTTCAGGAGTAACAGACCTACAATTGAATTAGGCCTCTTTCCCATTTTTGCTGACATTTTGCCACTAGTACTGTTTTTTTTTAGATTTTTTTTTAGATTCCTTACAGTGTGGAAACAGGCCCTTCGGCCCAACCAATCCACACCGACCCTCCGAAGAATAACCCACCCAGAACCATTTCCCTCCTAACGCTAACACTAGTGGACAATTTAACATGACCAATTCACCTGACCTGCACATCTTTAGATTGTGGGAGGAAACCAGAGCACCCAGAGGAAACCCACGCAGACATGGGGAGAATGTGCAAACTCCACACAGACAGTCACCTGAGGCTGGAATCGAACCTGGGACTTTGGTGCTGTGAGGCAGCAGTGCTAACCACTGAGCCACCTGGTGGTGGTGGATGTGGGGAGGAGGGGGGTGTGGTGGGGGGTGCTCTCCATCACATGGGGATGCTGCCACATCAACTTTCGTGGCCTCCTTGCAAACTTTGTGAACAGAAGGGCCTTTCTTCTTGAATGATCTTTGACCTACAGAGGTGATCCCCTAGCAGCCATGGTTGCCCCTGTAGCATCATAGCAGTTTGTCATTACCAACCACCCCGCGATCTTTGCCAGATTCTGTGTGACTGACCCCAGCAGTCCCCAGACTTCACTCACATTACCATGAGAGAGCACCTTCCTCTAGGTGCAGCCCATCCATGGGCCTCCATAGTAGTGGTGATTGGATTGGCAGCTCCTGGGGCCTGACCCACCAGCAAATCCCAGGGTGTGGTGTACACTGAACTGGGGCAGTCACTGCCTGATTGCAACCAGGGCCTCTTCCACCTCAAATATTTCTAGCCATTGTTTCTGCTCAATGTCCAATTTCATGGCAGAGCAGGCAGTCCCATGTGGATCTTTAGGCCCTTTAATATATGTTCAGAATATTTTTTCACCAGCGTAACAATGGCATTTTGATAAATTTACAAGTCAATGCCATTTCCTTTGGTCAGTAGAACCAGTTTTGAATTACTGCCGCTGTCTTTGAATCACATTCCTTGGAATCTTTTTATCAGCCAGGTGTCTGGCATACATGGTAAGCCATTATTGTGTTGAAATCTCTCCCAATAAAGTTACTGAGGGAATAGCCTTGCACTTCTCAGTTGGCCTGAGGTGCACATAATACTGGGCCTTGGGCTTCATTAACATTAAACAAGTGAGCTGCGGGCAATTATTTGGCATCCCCAAGTGACAATTGACAGGTTGTTGAGCAGACAATCTGGCTCCTTGTATCAATAGTAACACTCAGGTAAGTCATTGGATCTAATAGAGCTTTCTGTTCCTTTCCAATTTCACTGCAAATATTAACTCCAGTGTAGACAATTCTTATGACATAAAACATAGACCTATGAGTCTGACATTGGTGGTGGGTAAATTGTTAGAGGTGATACTGAAAGATAGGATTTACATGCTTTTGGAGGGGAATGGATTGATTATGTATCGTCAGCATGGTTTTGTGCAAGGAAAATCATGTCTCTCAAACAAATATTTTAATGAAGTAACCAAAACGATTGTTGAGCGCAGAGTGTTAGATGTTGTTTATTTGGACTTTAGTAAAGCCTTTGACAAGGTTCTGCATAATAGACTAATTAGTAAAGTTTGATTGCAGGGGATTCAGGTTGAGCTTGCCAACTGGATACAAAATTGGCTTTTTGTCAGGAGACAGAGGGTGTTGGTGGAGAGCTGTTTTTTTGGACTGGAGGCCTGTGACCAGTGGTGTTCCATAGGGATCGGTTCTGGGTCCTTTTTTGTTTGTTATTTATATATATGATTTGGATGAGAATATTGGTGGGAATGTTTATTGAGTTTGCAAATGACACTAAAATTGATAGTATAGTGAACAGTGAAGAAGGTTATCTAAGATTGCAAAGGGATCTTGATCAATTAGGTCAATGGACTAAGGAGTGGATTGAGTTTAATTTGGATGAATATGAGGTATTGCTTTTTGGTAAAACAAACAAGGGCAGGACTTACAATTAATAGTAAGCCCTGGGTAGTGTTGTAGGACAGAGAGGCCTAGGGGGTTCAGGTACGTAATTCTTTGAAGTTTGTGTCACAGATAGACAGGGTGGTTAAGACGGCAGTTAGCACGTTTGTCTTCATTGCTCAGACCATCGAGTCGAAGATTTGGGACATCATGTTGAGTTGTACAGGTTGTTGGTGAGGCCTCTTCTGGAACACTGTGTGCAGTTCTGGTCGCCCTGTTTTCGGAAAGGTATTATTAAGTGGAGAGGATTCAGAAAGGATTTACTAGGATGTTGGCGAAATCGGAGGGTTTGAAATGTTAAAGCAGACTGGAAAGGCTGGGACCTTTTTCACTGAGGCATAGGAAGTTGTGGGGTGACCTTATTGAGGTTTATAAAATCATGAGGGGTACGTATAAGATGAATGATAAGGGTCTTTCCCCAAGGGTGGGAGAGTTCAAAAGTAGGGACATATTTTTAAGGTGAGAGGAGAAAGTCTTAAAAAGGACATGTGGGACAATTTCTTTTTTATGCAGAGGGTGGTTTGTGTGTGAACTTAACTGCCAGAGAAAGTGATGGATGCAGGTACAGTTACAATGTCTAAGAAACATTTGGATAAATTCATGAATAGGAAAGGTTTGGAGATATATGGGCCAGGGCAGGCAGGTGTGACAAGTTTAGTTTGAGAACATGGTCAGCATGGACTGGCTGGACCAAAGGGTCTGTTTCTGTGCTGTACGGTTCTTTGAGTTGTGACGTCATGTTACGACTGCGCAAGATATTGGTTAGACCACTTTTGTAACAGTACATGCAATTCCGGTCTCCCTCCTATTGAAAGGATCCTGTGATGCTTGAAAGGGCTCAGAAAGTATTTACAGGGTTGGAGGATTTGAGGTTCAGGGAGAGGCTGAATAGGCTGGGTCTTTTCCATGGGTTGGGAGGAGTCCAGAACTAGAAACATAGGTTGAAAGGGAGAGGGGAATGATTCAGACGGGACCTGAGGGACAACTTTTCTCACAAAAGGGGGTGTGTGTATGGAATGGGCTGCCAGAGGAAATAGTGGAGGTGGGTACAATTACAAAATTTAAAAGACATCTGGATGGGTATATGAATAGGAAGGGTTTAGATGGATATGGGCCAAATGCTGGCAAATGGGATTAGATTAATTTAGGATATCTGATTCTCATGGATGAGTTGGACTGAAGGGTCGGTTTCCGCGCTGTACATCTCTATGACTCTAAGAGGCAGTTCAACCATGGGATCAGGAGATTGGGCTGTATCAGGATGAACTGGATGAAACACTTGCTGAAGATGGATCGTGGCTGATCACTATGGGTCAAATCACTGAGACCTCTTTACTAACCAACTCACGGAACTGCAGTCACACACACATCACTGAAGAGACTCCCAGGTTCCAATTTCCAACAGAGGCTAGAACTAAGGAGCAAATAACATGGCATAAGAGACACCTGACAAACACTCAAAATGAAGGACAATCCCTTAACATATGGGACAGCTGGTCATCCTAACTTCCACCAAAGCTTCGGAGAATCTTTTGACGAAAGCAATTTAGTTCTTGTGCTCTTTCTCTCTCTCTCTCTCACGCTCTCTATCTGCAAAATCTCAGTCAAGTTTCTGAGCATCTTAGGCTGAAGCCAAGTGACAACCTTTCCACTACAGTAACTCAGAGTATCCTTGCTCCGTTGCATGTGTTAGTAAGGGGAAGTCCTGTTTTAAAACCTCCAGAATGATTAAAAGAAACACTTGCTCTCCCCCACTGTCCAGGACATGGTGCAGATGGCCAGACCCATCATGTTCACAGCAAACGCAAGAACATTGAAATCATTAAGAGGAGGGCAAGAAATAGTACCCTCTCCACTTAATAATACCTTTCCTATAACAGGGCGACCAGAACTGCACATAGGCCTCACCAACAAATACTTCTTACTTCCTGGCTAAATAATGAATCTGGGACAATATTGGATTATGCGTGCGAAAATTATCCACAATGTCATTATTTACATGATACTGGGGTTTGCTCAAATGGAGTATAGCAAAAAAAAAGTAAACAGTGCCTACTATCATTACAATCTATAAAATAATTAAGCTGTACTTGAAAATGTTATCTTGTACTTTGTAATCAGACAGGGAAACATATTATTAGCTGAGTAGGAGTTAAAATAAAATAAAAGATGTGGTTCTTTAGTAACTTTCAATTGTCATTAGAAAGGAAGAGCAGAGGCTGATTCATCTGGTACTGTTTGACAAGCTTCCTTTATTTGATGTAAAGAAGGAAACATAATTATGAGAACCAGCAGTGGAAGCTGACTACACAAAGGTTTGGTCATGTATAACAAAGTGGACCATAACAGGGAAGTTCCTGGCATTTAATCCAGACTAAAACAATTTTAAGAATGATCAAAATGTCATTGATAATTTGAGAAATGCATTCATGTTACAGTTATGAGTCTTACATATTTCTACACACGCGCACATGTTTTAATCCACAAAATAATATTGTCTAATGCATACTTGTAAGGCATTGACTCTAGCCCATGCTATGCTCCACAAAGAGTTTCTTCCTCCTGTGAAATCTTATGAATCTTTAATTCAAACTTGTAACCAGTGCAAGTGGAAACATCCTTTGTCTTCAGTACTGCCTGATATTGTAGATGGCAGTAGGATATCAATGACTACAATGCCTGTTTACTATGCTGCCCTCAATATAGAAATCATCTTCTGCTCTGAAACCACAAGTTCTAGTTTTGGATCTATACATAAAGTAACACCCTATCACAAGGTTGTACAGAGTTAACAATCAGAGATAAAGTACATACTTTCTACAGTGTCTGATCTTCAGGGATGCAGACAATTTAAGATTTATTTATTCTGAGTAAGATTGGATGGCAACATCAAATTTTAGTATTTGGAGCCAGATAAAGAGTGTTAAGGTTACCGGTCTTCAGACTACATCAGGTTACAGCAGTCGTGAGAAGGATGAGAGAAATGAAATGTTTATTCATCTCAGAGGGAGGAAATGACATCTGCATTTCAGCCCTGAGCCACCTGGATATAACTTTAAGGGGAGATCCATCTGGAGGGCAAGTTGCAAATTCAATGAACGTTCACTTTGAGGGGTGTTGTGAGAGTTGGGGTTCATTGTAAGAACAGCTTGGGGAGAGGAGTTCAGGGGCTGTTCTGCTGGTTGTGACCATTTCAAAAACTCTGAATTTTGCCAAAATTGATCCCTAGCAACCAAGAGAGAATTTCTCCGTTCTCTTTATGATATTATCGCTTGCTGTCTCCCTCTTGCATATGTACTTTTCCAGTCAGTATCCCCTTCCCACTCTCCCCCTCCCTCCCCCTCCCTCTCCCCACCACACTCCCTCTCCCTCCCACTCCCTCCCCCACCACCC
>NC_057710.1:140514150-140517149 GCF_004010195.1 Chiloscyllium plagiosum | reverse complement strand
CCACTCTCCACCCCCCTCCTACTCCCTTTCTCTACTTATTTTCCTGTCCATCTTTGTGGCATCAATAAATTTTGCAATCCTTTTGGTCTCTTCATTAAAGTCATTTACATAAACAGTAAAATTTTGAGATTTCAGCACTGATCTTTGTGCAGCAGAATACACAAAATTAAAGTTCTTCATTTTCTTCTAACTCAGATGCAGTGCTCTGATCTGAAACAAGAAATCAAAACAGCAATCAATGTTTCTGGTGATCAAATAACTTATTCTGTAGGTAGCCCAGAGGCAGCAAATGAGGTTTTGCTGCATTGATCGATTTGATGTTTCAGGAACGTATTCCTTACTTCACAAATTTTTTTACTTCTCATTTTCTCCTTAGAATTACAACAGCCTCCAGATCATTGAAATCAAAGTTCATTTCCAGAATCAAACCTTAAGCTATCCTCGGTTTGACGTTTGGGTTTTGAATTGTCTCCTCAGTCTTCAATTGGAAAGTAGGAACACATCCATGTTTCTTTTTGCTGTAAGTTAAGAGATGGAATATTAATTTCCAGATTTGATTTGGTTTCGAAGTGAAGTCATCTGCTCATCCATATTAAACAACAGTAGGTACCTTTCTGCTGAATTTCTTCAGTATACATGTTCTGAATGTAAAGCGAGTAGCGAGTATCTGGTGGGAGTTTTTGCTGCCTAGGAGTCAATAAAGATGAACTCACAAGAAATTTCAAATATTGGGAAGGAAAAGCAATCAGCACAGGTAAAATCTTGCTGCCTGAAGTCAGTATTGGAGAGGTTTTAGCTGACATTGTTCACTCCTAAGACACTGTTGACTGTCTGTTTGCAGAACCAAGAAAAATACTTAGCATTTCGTGTTCACATTGAGCTGTCAAACTGTTTCATTCAAATGCAATGACTTAATTCAATATCAGACAGAATAAGCACTGCTGCCTCACAGCGTCAGGGACCCGGGTTTAATTCCCACCTCGGGCAATTGTCTGTGTGGAGTTTGCACATTCTCCCCGTGTGCGCGTGGGTTTTCTCTGGGTGCTCTGGTTTCCTTCCTCAGTCCAAACATGTGCAGGTTGGGTGAATTGGCCATGCTAGTTCTAGGTGCATTAGTTAGGGGTAAATGTAGGGGACTGAGTGGGTTGCTCTACGGAGAGTCAGTGTGGACTTGTTGGGCCGAAGGGCCTGTTTCCACACTGTCAGTAATCTAATCTAAATGCGGTCTAATTAGATGTTCTTCCCTCAGCATATGAATCGAATGCTGATCCCATTGGAATTTCTAGGATCGATCTCATTGTAATTTTCCCGTCTGGATATCTGCGTGGACCATCTTTGCCACCTGAAGCACAGCGAGCTGAGATAGGAGCTCTGAAATAGCTGCAAGATTTAAAGTCTGTGCCAGTGCCTTAAAGGAGCCATAGAGTCATGGAAGAGGGCCATACAGCCCATCCAGTCAATGCTAGCTCTTCATGCAGCTGACCAGTCAGTCCCTGGTCTCTGTCCCAACGGCAAACACCAACGTTCACTTATTTTGTTCAAACTGGACGAAAGGCTTAGTGCAACACCACTGACACCAAACTATTTACAATTTGCAATGGGACAAATGAAAACCCCAGTTTAAAATCTTTACTGCCAGGATATCATGAAATGGACCAACATTACTAGCACTGGCTCAGTCTTTAAAAGGCCGTTGTGTAGCCAGTTAAACAGTGTTAGTCTGGAGCAGCCCTGTACTTTTCCTGACTTTAGTGACAGAGGAGGTTAACTTGGTGACCCACTTTGCAGGCAGAGACCCAGGTATCCTGGTGGACGGGATTAAGGCAGTCTCATCATCTGGAGGAATGAACAGCACTCAAGAAAGAGAGTCAAGAACCTCTGTTCCTTGTGCCAGCATCGGTAACATCATTTTCATTCTGATTCCTCACACTCACTCTATCTCTGCTACTTTGCCCACTTCTCCCTAAAAATCATTATCACTCTCACTGTTGCCTTCCTTCACTCACTGCCACCCACTTGCACCAAAAGTAACAACTGAACCATCCACTTACATCTGTAAAGATGCCTTCAGCTCTCTCTCATTCCATGAGAAACACAGAGCAAAATAGGGCAGACAGAGTTAAATAGGTGGTATGCTGCCTACATTTGGCTCTTCACTCCTCTTGTGAAGAGGATCTTGACTTTGATAGCCCAGAATTTTCATTATGTTGAAACTTCCTCAATAGGTATTGGAGATGGACCTTGGTTTTTTTGTATTGGGACTCCCTTAGCAAAGGCTATCTCCTTGACTTGACTGAAGGCTACTAACAACCATGACAATCTTCCTGGCTTTGTGTCTGCATTGCTGAAAATGTGTTGCTGGAAAAGCACAGCAGGTCAGGCAGCATCCAAGGAGCAAGAGAATCGACATTTCGGGCATGAGCCCTTCTTCAGGAATGTCCGAAACTTCGATTCTCCTGCTCCTTGGGTGCTGCCTGACCTGCTGCGCTTTTCCAGCAACACATTTTCAGCTCTGATCTCCAGCATCTGCAGCCCTCACTTTCTCCTTTGTGTCTGCATTAAATTGCAAGGCAAAACAGAAATGCTGTCAGCCCAATATCTCTGGCTGAGAGAGAAAATGGTAAGGCAATACAGAAATGCTGCAAGTATCCAGGTAGAGTCAAAGTGAGTGGGTGCTGAGAGAGCAAGTGCACAGCTGGGAGGTACTGCTTGGTCCAGTCCATGAGCTGGCTGCATGCCACTGAGAAGTGTCCATTCTGCAGTTTTACACTGAGAGTTGCCATGGCTCCCTGAGCTGTTGCTGCACTGAAATGAAGAAATGTGCTGCATGTATAGCGAGACGTGCCATGAGGCTACCTAGTGGCTAGCAGTCTTCAGATGCCAGTGCCTGAGGAGTGTGTGTGTGTGCGTGTGTATGTGTGTGTGTGCATGCATGTGTGTGTGTACATGTGCGTGTGTGTGTATGTGTGCGTGTGTGTATGTGTGTTTGTATGCGTGTG
>NC_057710.1:140506456-140513650 GCF_004010195.1 Chiloscyllium plagiosum | reverse complement strand
CTGAGGCAACCCTCTTCGCTATCCACTACACCTGCAATTTTGGTGTCATCTACAAACTTACTAACTTTACTTCTTATACTCACATCCAAATCATTTATTGAAATGAAAAAAAGTAGAGGACCCAGCATCAATCCTTGTGGCACTCCACTGGTCACAGGCTTCCAGTCTGGAAAATAACCCTCCACCACCACCCTCTGCCTTCTACCTTTGAGCCAGTTCTGTATCCAAATGGCTAGTTCTCCCTATATTCCATGAGATCTAACCTTGCCTACCAGTCTCCCATGGGGAACTTTGTCGAACGCTTTACTGAAGTCCATATAGATCACATCTACCGCTCTGCCCTCATTAATCCTCTTTGTTATTTCCTCAAAAAACTCAATCAAGTTTGTGAGACATGATTTCCCACGTACAATACCATGATGACTATCCCCAATCAGTCCTTGCACTGTCCTCCTAGATGAAGTGGTCACGGGTTTGGAAGATGCTGTCTAAGGAGCCTTGGTGAATTTCTGAAGTGTATCTTGTAGGTAGTGCACATTGCTTCTACAGGTGGCGAACATGGATATTTCTGGATGTGGTGCCAAACAAGAAGGCTGTTTTGTCCTGGCTTGTGTCAATTCACTGGAGTGTTGTTGGAGCTGCAGTTATACAGCTAAGTGGAGAGCATTCCATCACACTCCTGACATGTGCCTTATAAATGGTGGACAGGCTTTGGAGAGTCAGGAGATGAGTTATTCACTGCAAGATTCCTAGCCCCTCGCTTGCTCTCATAGCCACAGTCAAAGATGAGATCAGCCATGATGATATCAAATCGGGTTACAGGCCCTAGGGGCTGAATTGCTCATAATTCTTATCTGCTTACGTTAGAGATGGTAATGCCATTGAATGTTAAGAGTGATGGTGAGATTCTGTCTTGTTGGAGAGGGTCACTATCTGACACTTGTGCGGCAAGAAACCTAAAAGATGCATTGGATTCTTCCTGATGTCACGATAGGCCTCACTGAACAGCTCAAATAATTCTGCCATGTTTCTTGTGTAGCCCACATCATTCAGGCTCCCATCAGACAGGAATATAGAAACCTAGAAAATAGGTGCAGGACCAGGCCATTCAGCCCTACACCACTTTTCAATATGATCCTGCTGAATCCAATTTCAGTATCCCACTCCTGCTTTCTCCCATACACCTTGATCCCTTTCGTCACAAGAGCCACATCCAGCTCTTCTTGAATAAATCTAACAAACTGATCCCAACAGCTTTGTGTGAGAGAGGTTCAACAGGTTCACAACTCTCTTGAGTGAAGAATATTTTTCCTCATCTCAGACATGGATGACTTACCACTTATTCTTAGACTGATTCTGCCCTACGTATTGAAATATCACTACAATTCAGCGTTTGCTGTATGTTAATAAGCTCTACATTAATAACTTCTTCCCAGGGAGTTAGCAACCTAAAATGTGTCTTAAAAATGGAAACTGGCAGGTTGGACTTGGCTTCCAATGGGTCTATGTTATTGAAAAAGGCTCACTGGATTTGAAATATTTACTCTGTTTTCTCTCCACAGATGCTGAGTTTCTCCAGCAATGTCTGTTTTTATTCCAGGTAAGACCATAAGACCATAAGACCTAGGAGTGGAAGTAAGGCCATTCGGCCCATCGAGTCCACTCCGCCATTCAATCATGGCTGATGTGCATTTCAGCTCCACTTACCAGCGTTCTCCCCGTAGCCCTTAATTCCTCTAGACAACAAGAATCTATATAAAAAATAACCCATCTGACTGATGCACCTAATACGATGGACAATTTAGCATGGTTAATTCATCTTTGGACTGTGGGAGGAAACCAGAGCAGGGAGAATGTGCAAACTCCACACAGACAGTCACCCAAGGCTGGAATTGAACCTGGGACCCTGGTACTGTGAGGCAGCACTGCTAACCACTGAGCCACCATGCCATTCCTAAATGGCATCCACATTTTTATTTATTTGTTTAGGTTTATAGTTTACATGCCCCGTTCCACTGCGCCATACGCTCACAGAGGAGAAAGTGAGTCTGCAGATGCTGGAGATCAAAGTTGAAACTTTATTGCTGGAACAGCACAGCAGGTCAGGCAGCATCCAGGGAACAGGAGATTCGACGTTTCGGGCACAGGCCCTTCTTTCCTGAAGAAGGGCCTGTGCCCGAAACGTCGAATCTCCTGTTCCCTGGATGCTGCCTGACCTGCTGTGCTGTTCCAGCAATAAAGTTTCAACATACGCTCACAGACACTTAAATTCTCTTCTAGGTTAAAACTCCCCTCATTTTGGCTGGGATTCTTCAGTTCCACCTCTGTGGAATTGATCAGAGAAAGCACATATCCATTCTAACCACGTCTAACAGGTTTATACATTAAAATGGACCTACAATAAACAAGTTACCTTGGTTCTCAATGCCAGGTCCCTTTCAAAATAGCCAGAGCCACATCATAGGCTTAGTGGGCAAAAGGTTTGTATTCCATTATAAATCCATTATCACCCCATTAACAGCAAACAAAGGAAGTTAAAATCAAACCCCAGGACACCAATAACACAGCAAAGTGACAATGCACATGAATATAAAATGCAAATGGCTGCATCCATGATATAGATCTTTAATTTATCCTTTACTTGCATCTTTAAAGAGATTCACACCATAAAATCCTGCTATCTCCATTGAATTGCGTGAAACATGCATCTTGACTATTCCAAACACTACTGTTGACCTTTTGATTGGGGGAGGGGAAGGCTGGAAGCATTCTGTGGAGCCAAGGTGATGAAAATGAATGAAAAAGCAACAAAATACTGTTGCAGGGAACATTTGCAAAACAAGGTGCACGATACAACAAGAAATGAAAATAAAGTGAAGCAGATTGGGAAGTCAAATCCCAGACAAAGGAATTTAACATTTCCCTGAATTAAACTGAATCATCAGTATTTGAACTGCAAGTGTGATTCAACACATAGACAGTTTTGTTTATACAGTTACTGTCTTTGGCTCCATTATTTTCACAGTACAGGAAGAACTGATGTCGCATGACTGGACACTATAGTTTGCCAATCTCTTCATCAACAAAGATACAGAAGTGTTAAAACATCCTCAAAAGATTATATTGATGTTTTTTTTCCCTGACATGGAAATGTATGTCTATTTACTTTCCTCTCAGTTTGACTGTTTCCCGTTCCTGTTTCAAATTGGTGTGAATTTTAAACACTAAAAGTGCACTCTCCAAACCTAAGGAAGCAATTTTCAAACAAACAGCACACAGGCCCAAATGTGTAGATGTAGGCATGATCACCTCATGGTAATTTACAAACAGGTTTGGCTCTAATAAGATCAAATGCGAAATAATGAGGTATTTAACACCAAATAAAGAAATCTTGTTTTAAAACTTAACAGGATTTAAGGTCAACTTAATTATCACTTATCTGTTGAAGTAATTATATACAAGCTTCATTGAAATGAGTAGAAATTGCATAATTCAAAAATAGTACATACATTTGGAAAATCATTTCACAAAATTTCTAAATAATTGTTTTCAAGTTTTGCTCTTCAGTTTAAGTATGTGGTTAGAAATTGAAAATGTCTTTGCATCCTATAGAGGCATCAAACAAAGCTTGAGTTCTGTGCAAGATATGGATATGTGTCTAACATGACTGAACAATAAATTTAGAAAAGCAGTGTCTATGTGATACTATCCTCCTGTTTACTTTGTGAGAGACAATTGCCAACACAGTGTCAATTGATGTATTTTTATTTTATCCTTCCTGTCCGTCTATAGAATTTGACACAGTTGACCACACAATCACCCTCCAGCACTTCCTCAATCATCCGGTAGACTAGGACTGCCCTCACCAGATTTCATTCTTATCTATCTGGGCAAGCCACAGAATCAGATGTGTTAGAGCAGAGTTTAGGGGCCATATGGCCCAGAGGGCAATTAAGTGTCACATGTTGGCCACATCAAGTAAGAATGGCAGTTTCCTTCCCTAAAGGAATTAGATTAGTTTAGATTAAATTAGATTAGACTCCCTACAGTGTGGAAACAGGCCCTTCGGCCCAACCAGTCCACACCGACCCTCAGAAGAATAACCCACCCAGACCCATTTCCCCCAGACTAATGCACCTAACACTATGGACAATTTAGCATGGCCAATTCACCTGACCTGCACATCTGTGGACTGTGGAGGAAACCAGAGCACCCGGAGGAAACCCACGAATTAGTGAACCAGCTGGGTTTTTCCTGACAGTCAACAATGGTTCTTGCATACCATTAGATTCCTAGCTTCCCTTTGTTTTTACTGAATTCAAATTCCACCATCTACCATTGCAGGATTTGAACCCCTGATCCCCAGTGAATTACCTGGGTCTCTGGAATAACAGTCCAGCGATAATAGCACCAGGCCATCCCCTGCCTGCTAATTGTTGAACAGTTAGTCCTGAAATTCCTCAAACATCTATCCTTAGTCCTCTCCTACTTTTCGTGCTCTTCAGTGACATCAACTGAAATTGCAACTCATGTTTCCAAATATACACCAATTACACAGAGGTCTCCATCACCTTTCTGCTTGTCCAACATCCAATTCTGAAATATTAGGAAACCGAATGCAATGGCTTTGATCCAATTCCTAGTTGCAGACTCCTTCCTTCTTCCTGGGCACCCTCTGGGGCTGAACCAGACCATTTGTAAACATGAGAGCCTCTTTGACACTGAGATCAGTTTTCAATCAGATATCTGCTCCATGAATATGACCACCTATTTCTACCTTCACAGTATTTTACGTCTCCACCCTCGCTTGGTTTACTCTCTATAACATTGAGCTTATTGCAACCTCTGCAGACTGTACTGGTGCAAAGAATCATTTATACATCATCCCTTTAAATGACCCTTACAGAATGAATTTGGGAAGTGTCAAATCAGTTCCAAAAGTTGTAGACCCACAACACAACAACAAGGTTCACTCATTCCTATCTACTTTGTCAACATTTATTCTTGGATAACAAGCTACATTTTGAGAAGATTGAAAACAATAACTGCCTCACAACTTTACAATGGCTCCTGATCCTGCAGACCCTCATTTTTAAAAAAATGCCATTTGTATTTTTACATTTCCCAAATACTTTTCCTTCCTTTAACAGCCTGAGATATCTGTGCTTCTCCAAACTTGACCTTTAGTATATTCCCAATTTTAAATATTATATACACCATTAGCAGTTACACCTCCATCTGCCTGCACCTCAAGTTCAGTAATTTCTTCCCCAAAGTTCTCTGTCATCCATTCCTAGTTTAGAACCTCTCTTCATGTGCTTTTCCAGTGTGTGCTCCCTGATTATCCGAGTGTCTCATGCATATTTGAAGCAGGTAACATAAGAACTTAATAGATAGTTGCAGGAATAGACCATTCATCCCCTCAAACCTGCCTCACCATTCTATAAACACATCACTGATCTGTCCCAGATCTCAGCTCAATGCCTCCACTATTTCTGCAGCCACTTCCTTTAAAACCCTTGCATCAGGTCCTTGTAATTTGTCTGCCTTTAGTCCCATCTATTTATCAAATGTTTTCGTCCTCATGATAGAGACTGTTATAATACATTTCCTCCCATCATAACCTTGCTATGCTGTTATCTTTGGGATGTTTACAGTGTTCTCAATGTGAAGACTGATGCAAAATATTGCTTTAAATTATCTGCTGCTCCCCTAATTCCCCAGTCACAACTTGTATAGGTTCCATACTTCAATTAGTTATTCTACTTATATATACTCGTAGAAGCTTTTGCTGTTTGTTTTTAAAATTTGTACCAATTTACTTTCAATAATAATTTTGTCCCTTTTTGTTTAGCATTTTAGACTGATTGCTGATTCTGAAAGGATTCCTAAGCTTCTGGTTATGATGTGGAGGTGCCGGTGTTGAACTGGGGTGAACAAGTCAGAAGTTCAAAGTCTGTGAGAAGATTTGTAGCTCGGGTGCTCATTGTTGTGGTTCTGTTCGCCGAGCTGGGAATTTGTGTTGCAGACGTTTCGTCCCCTGTCTAGGTGACATCCTCAGTGCTTGGGAGCCTCCTGTGAAGCACTTCTGTGATCTTTCCTCCGGCATTTATATTGGTTTGTCAGAAGAGGAGAAAGTGAGGTCTGCAGATGCTGGAGATCAAAGTTGAAACTTTATTGCTGGAACAGCACAGCAGGTCAGGCAGCATCCAGGGAACAGGAGATTCGACGTTTCGGGCACAGGCCCTTCTTCAGGAATGAGCAGAGAGTGTTCAGCAGGAGAAGATAAAAGGTAGGGAGGAGGGAGTTGGAGGAGGGGAGTTGGAAATGTGATAGGTGGAAAGAGGTCAAGGTGAGGGTGATAGGTCGGAGTAGGGTGGAGGCGGAGAGGTCAAGAAGAAGACTGCAGGTCAGGAAGGCGGTGCCGGGCTGGAGGGATACGGCTGAGACAAGGTGGGGGGAGGGGGGATGAAGAAACTGGTGAAGTCCAAGTTCATCCCCTGCGGTTGGAGGGCTCCCAGTCGGAAGAAAAGACGCTCCTCCTCCGACCGTCGCATTGTTGTGGTTTGGCGGTGGATGAGTCCAATGACCTGCATATCCTCGGTGGAGTGGGAGGGGGAGTTGAAATGCTGTGCTACAGGGTGATTGGGTTGGTTCGCCCGGGTGGCCCAGAGGTGCTCCCTGAATCGCTCCGCAAGTAGGCGGCCTGTCTCCCCAATATAGAGGAGGCCACACCGGCTGCAGCAAAGGAAACTTCCATATCCGCCACAGATTCACCTGCACCTCCACCATCATCTACTGCATCCGCTGCAGCCGGTGTGGCCTCATCTATATTGGGGAGACAGGCCGCCTACTTGCGGAGCGATTCAGAGAGCACCTCTGGGCCACCCGGACGAACCAACCCAACCAACCTGTAGCACAGCATTTCAACTCCCCCTCCCACTCCACCGAGGATATGCAGGTCATTGGACTCATCCACCGCCAAACCACAACAACCCGACGGTCGGAGGAGGAGCGTCTTATCTTCCGACTGGGAACCCTCCAACCACAGGGGATGAACTTGGACTTCACCAGTTTCTTCATCCCCCCTCCCCCCACCTTGTCTCAGCCGAATCCCTCCAGCCCGGCAACGCCTTCCTGACCTGCAGTCTTCTTCTTGACCTCTCCGCCTCCATCCAACTCCGACCTATCACC
>NC_057710.1:140495647-140504430 GCF_004010195.1 Chiloscyllium plagiosum | reverse complement strand
CGGAACGCGGCGTGGGGGCGGGGTTAGGCGCGGTGACGGAACTCGGCCGGGGGGCGGAGTTAGGCGTGGTGGCGGAACGCGGCGGGGGGGCGGAGACACATGCGGCGATATGGTCCAAACGTAGATTGCTGACGTCACTGGGGGCGGAAGTTGCTGCGGCGACCACGCAGACAGAGTTCTTCCCCATAGCCGCGGAGGTCGCCAATCTGTTGGTGATTGTCTTCATGACGATCGCAGAGCAGGTTGTCTGTGCGGCGATTCCGGAGGCGGTTGTTTGGGCCGCGATCATGAAGGTTGCGAGGTCGGTGGGGGCGGAAGTGACGTCACAGAAGTCACATGACACCAGGTTCTAGACCAACAGGTTTAATGTAAAACACAGGCTTTCAGAGGTGAAGGAACAGTGCTTTGAAAGCTTGTGACTTCAAGTAAACCTGTTGGACTATAACATGATGTCATGTGATTTCTGACTTAATCTCTGGCTGACTACTAGATTTTTCACTTTACATGCCTTAGTCTGTAATTGAATATTCTCCTTGGCCATCTTTGTTCACTGCAGGTGGATTGGTCTTCTCACTGTGTTATTTCTATACAATTTTCCTGAACATTATGAAATACCTGCTCAAGGATTCCTTAATTTTAATCACAAAACATTGGAAAACCCTCCAGTATGACTACAGCACAGAGTCATAGAGATGTACAGCATGGAAACAGATCCTTTGGTCCAACTCGCCCATGCCGACCAGATATCCCAACCCAATCTTGTCCATTTGCCAGCACTTGGCCCATATCCCTCTAAACCCTTCTTATTCGTATACTCATCAAAATGCCTTTTAAATGCTGCAATTGTACCAGCCTCCACCACTTCCTCTGGCAGCTCATTCCATACAAACACCACCCTCTGTGTGAAAAAGTTACTCCTTAGGTCCCTTTTATATCGTTCCCCTCTGACCCTAAATAGGTGCCCTCTAGTTTTGGACTCCCCCAGCCCAGGGAAAAGACTTTATTTATCCTATCCAGGCCCCTCATGATTTTATAAACCACTATAAGGTCACCTCTCAGCTTCTGATGCCCCAGTCTCTTCAGCCTCTCCCTATAGGTCAAATCTTCCAACCCTGGCAACATCCTTGTAAATCTTTTCTGAATCCTTTCATGTTTCACAAAATCCTTCCAATAGGAAGGAGACCAGAATTGTACATACTGTTTCAAAAGTGGCCTAGCCAAAGTCCTATACAGCCACAACATGACCTTCCAACCCCTGTACACAATACTCTGACCACAACTAATATTAGTATGAAATAAAAGAATTTTGATCAAGCAAAATGTATAATCGCATTAGGAGAAAAAAAAATATATTTCCAGGTAGACAGAATATCAGAGATGGAGCAACGAGAACATAGAATTGGAGAAACAAATTTTTGAGGTAGAAAATATATTCCAAATAAGTCGAACAAATAAATACACCTCCACATATGATTAAAGATAATGTCAAGTTGCCATTGTCCCAGAGAAACATAAGGCTGCTCTTTAATTAGAGACATCTGGCATTGGTTTAAACAGTGTCACCATGCCTCAGGTGAGGGGTAAGGTTGAAAATGTGGGACATTGCAATATAACTGATGATATTATAACATGCCAAATAGTGAAACACTTTTGAAGACTTGTTTCAACTCTTCGACAATTCTTCAACCTCAGAACAAATACAAAAAACAAGACTTGATAGAGGAGTTCAGCATTCATAGAAATTCATAGTTGATTTCATTAATGATCACTACAGAGTAGGGAGAAATACCTATATAGTATCTTCAAGTTGGACACCAGAAGAGACAAAATTATTGCTGGAATTGTTGATGAGTGTTTGTCAGATTTCGCTCAACAAAGCCATTGAAATGACAAATGATCAGAAGGTCAGAAACAGCATCGATCAATCCTAAGAGAAAAAGATCAACCTGGGCACAAGATATCAGCAGAGTCCATTCGATATTAAGGTGCAACACAATGAGCAACACACACAAGAAACAATGCAGTGATTCAGACAAGCACCAGAAACTAAAATTCCTTCTCCATACTTTGGAGCAACAAAGCAGTGATGAGATGGGATGAAGACAATGCCCAGAAATTAAAAGTGAATGCTTTATCTGTCACACAATAGATCACTTTAGAAAGTATACCATAGTGACACACAGAGTGGAGTTTAATGCACTTGTTGAGCAACGTGGGAACTGAGGAGAAGATTGGAAAAATACCACAAAAATGAAAAAATCAGATTCTCGACATCAAGAAAAATTTTTGATTTTCTCCTTCAAATAGCAGGTTCTGAACCTTCCCAATGAGTGAGAACTGCCTTATTTCGATGTCTCATTATTAGCTTAATTCACCTCCAAAGTAGCTGGTGCCAATTCCCAAAATGAAGGTTACTCGTTTGTTCCTCTGGGCCTTCAGATACCTCCTCCTTTGCCATCAATTACCCGGATGATGCATGAACACCATCTTCTTCCACTCTGTGTCCATGCAAGTAAGAATCACAAAACCACCAGCCTCACTACATCATGATGGCTATTTTGTAGGAGTTAGTGCAAACTAACTTCAGCCCATCAGGACTTAACTTTGGAACTTAGGCACACATGATTTGCAAACTTCTGTCAGGTTGCTGTGTGCAGGGACACACACACACAGAGCTCATGAATCTACAGAGAGTGTATTTTACGGCTCTTTGCTTGATTTGTTAGCACTCACTCACTTTACGCTGACTTGGAGACTGTCAACCTCTGTGGTTTGTATTGATTTTCAGTGCTTAGGCTCTTCAATGGTAACATGCAAGCTGTCAGTCACTGCTTCTTGAATTGCTCTATTAGCACAGAGGTACAGGCAATTTGTCATGGTTTGGAGCTCTGATCAGTCAAATGGTTAGATACACTGCTATACAGCACCTGCAGCCAATGGGAAAAGCACAGGATGTCTCAAAGTCAAAGGGGACCAGTCATTTCTGAGGTTAACAGAGATTACAGTCAGTCAAAGGGCTTGCCCGATTATAATGCTGGGGCTTTGCAACAGTCAGGTACCTTTTCCAAACAGAACCATTGGATTGGGCATCAGTCAGTCCTTTAGGTCAAGTGCAGACAGCCAGAGGATTACAGATAGGTTAGTCAGAGTGCTGCACATACAGCAATCTAAGGGCTAGACCATAACCAGTCAAGCTGTTTTGCCACATCATTCCAGGGAGTGGGCATGTTCAGTCCTGGGGAATTGGGCAGTAATGGTCAGTGGGCAGGGACAATCCTTGCGGAATGTGGGAAGCTCAAGCCTGGAGTTTGGGGTTCACAGGACTGGATCACTCAGGGAATAATTATAGTGAAAAAGGGTACTTTGAGATAGAAAATTGGAATTTCATTAAGTATAGGAGGAGATGTAAAGATTAGGGTAGGGGTTTCTTACAAATGACATTGTCAAGATGGGGAGAGTGTATGGTCAGTTAAGTGCATGGCAATTCACAACACCATGGACGCAGTAAATAAATTGAGGGCATTATTAATCACATAAAAGGGATGAATGGAAGTAGGGAAGGGTGACAGGTCATTGAGGACATGAACAGCAACACAAAGGAAATAAAAACATTCGTCATAACATTTAAAAAGGATCTGGATGAGTACTTCAAATGCCAGGGCAGAGTAGGATTTGGACCAAATCTTGCTGTTTGTTGATTGGCCTACACATGGTTGGCCAAAGGGACTGTTTCTATGTCTCTATAGCTCTCCCTGACACTCTCCTACATCTCAGGTGAAACTTGCAAATCTCGCTTGAGGATGTGAAGTTGCAAACCTGGCATCTTAGATTTAGAATCAACTGAGCAATGACAAATTGGCTGCCACCACAGCAAAGTGGACAGAGTAAATTACAGTTTTTCTCTTTGCAGTTAGAGACACCATTAAACCTTGTCACGGTAGACACTGCAAGACGTGTCAGAGCATAGACATGGATACCACCATTGCACTTGGGGACACCTCCTACTGTGTTCATGGCAGGTACTCATGTGGCTCAGCCAATGTTATCTATCTCATACGCTACAGGCAAGGATGCCCCGAAGCAACATACATTGGCAAGATAGAGCAGAGGCTACGGCAACGGCTGAATGGGCACTGCACAACAATCAACAGACAGGAGTGTTCCCTCCCAGTAGGAGAACACTTCAGCGGTCCAGGACATTTGACCTCAGACCTTCGGGTGACCATCCTCCAGGGTGGACTTCGGGACAGGCAACAGCGCAAAGTGGCCGAGCAGAGGGTGATAGCCAAGTTCGGTACCCACAGGGAGGGCCTCAACCGGGACCTTGGGTTCATGTCACATTACAGGTGATCCCACTACACCACACACACATATACACACACACACACACACATGCTCACGGACACACAGACACACACACACGCGCGGACACGCGGACACACAGACAGACACAGACATGCACACGGACACACAGACGCACACACATGCGCGGACACACGGACACACAGACACAGACTCCTACACACACACACAGATACTCCTACAGACACACACTCTTACAGACACACATACACTCACACATAAGTTTGTGAGTGAATTTGTACTTGCAGAATTACATTGTATTTTGGTCAAAAACTGCATGATTCTGTAAATCTGTTTTTTAGATTAGAATCAGTCTGAACATTGTGGCATAGACAGCCTCACACAGGGCACCTCACACCTTCAATGCCTTTTCTGGGCCAACATGACACCAATTGTTAAAGTTCACTTAACTGTAAAAAGTTCTGCGATTTACAGATGAAAGAACTGAAACCAACATGTTAATTCTAAAAGATAGAGACTTAACAAACATTCCAGGTCTTTTCAAGTTTATATAATTTCAGCAACATCACACTGTAAACATTTGCTAGAAATTCTGTGTCTTACGATCTTATTATCCACAACCACCTGATGAAGGAGCAGCGCTCCGAAAGCTAGTGCTTCCAAATAAACCTGGTGCTGTGTGATTTTTAACTTCGAATTTGATGTTCTACTTGGGCCAATTGAATTAATCATGAATCCGCTGATTCTCGTAATTCCACCCATCCGACATCAAATTGTAACCCATTGGTAGCTATTCTTTGTCCAAGAATAGGCATTAAAATATATAGTCTCAAATAATCACGACCATTACGTTGCTTGCAATAATTTTTTCCTTGTCATGTTCAATAAACAAATCTATTCAGACACTAGCATTACTGTGTGCAGATCTGGTCATCCTGTTATAAGAAGGATAATATTTGGCTGGAGAGGATTCAGAAGAGATTTACCAAAATGTTGCTGGAAATGGAGAGGTTGGGACTTTTTCACTGTAGCATACGAGGTTGAGGAGTGACCTTATTGAGGTTTATAAAATCATGAGGGATATAGATAAGGTGAATGGCAGGTATTTTTTTCCCGAGGGTGGGAGAGTTCAAACCTAGAGGGCATAGCCTTAACGAGAGAGGAGAAAATTTTAAAAAGATACGAGGGGCTTTTTTTTACGAAGAGAGTGGTTCGTGTGTAGAATGAACTTCCAGAGGAAGTGGTGGATGCGGGTAGTGTTACAATGTTTAAAAGACATTTGGATAAGTATATGAACAAGAAATGTTTCAAAGGATATGGGCCAGGAGCTGGCAGGTCAGACTAATTTGGTTTGGGATTATGGCCAGCGTGAACTGGTTGGACCGAAGGGTCTGTTTCTGTGCTGAGTGACTCTATGACTATGAGTCTACGAGATGTCCCACCTGGGTTTGACATTTTTTTGAAATTTGTATTTCATACCTGACATGGAAAGCCATCACTTCAGGTCTGCCACATTCACAACTGAAGTGTAATACGCAAGGACATGATGTGTTTTTCAAGACTGCCATTTATTTGGAAGGGGGAGCTATGATGATGCATTAATGTCAGAATATTATTTCCCCAAAGTAACTAAGGTTATATACTCCAGAATGAAGAAACAACACCTTCACCTGAGCCACAGTGGAACAGACCAAAGCCTGCTTTAAGGTGAGGGTTTAATGTCTGGTTTTCAATGCAGCCCAAAAAGAGTGTGCCACATCATTGTAGCATTCTGCACCCTCACAGCTGGAGCCAATAAAACGGGATGGCCCTGATATAGAAGGACTGAGGATTGACAGCAACCTTCTGGGAATGTCAATAAGGATGACAGTCAGGAGGGAAACAATTGAACAAGAGAGATATTCAAGAGATCATGACAGAGCTATGCATCACTGTGTCCAAAGGAAAGAGAGAAGCTAATTGATACCCACTTTTATGGATGAATGAGTTGGGTTTCAATTTATTTTCATTGTGTCATTTTTCTGTTTGCTCTGTAAGCAGCCTCTTGTCAATTCAAAAGACATATGAACCAGGCTATTGTTTCAGTCCTCGAACTTTAATGTTGCTAAATATATGAATAAAAAGGGACCCCTTTTTGAATAAATTTGTAATTTTTTTTTCAAGCCCATCGCATCAATCTATCCAATAACTAATAGCCAACTGGCAATAAACAATATCTTACAGAGGTTTATAAAATCATGATCAGCATAGATAGCAATAAAGTCTTTTCCTTAGGGTAGGGCAGTTCAAAACTAGGCAGCATATTTTTAAGGTGAGAGGGAAAAGATTTAAAAAGGACCTGAGGGGTAACAGAAGGTAGTTTGATGCAGGTACAATCACAACATTTCAAAGACATTTACACAGGTACTTGAATAGGAAAGGGTTAGAGGGGCATGAGCCAAATGAGACTAGTTTTTTGGAAACTTGGTCAGCATTATCCGAGCTGGACAGGAAGCAGTTCTCCTACTCCACACTGGACCCTGTAGTTTGCTACACTTAAAGATAAACAATCTTCATTCTGAGTAGCATTATACAACATAATGGAGGAGAAAGTGAGGTCTGCAGATGCTGGAGATCAAAGTTGAAACTGGACCCTGTAGTTTGCTACACTTAAAGATAAACAATCTTCATTCTGAGTAGCATTATACAACATAATGAATAGGCATGTCCATATGAGAAATCAGTGCCTTGCTGTTTACTGCACACCATTGACTTCACCTTTCAAGCCAAAGTGAAACACTGTTATGGAAACTCCGAGAGGAATTCCTTCAGCAGCATTTGTTGAAAGTTGGAGAGTCATGGAAACATACAGCACCGAAGCCGACCCTTTTGTCCAACTCGTTTGTGCTGGCCATGTTTCCCAAACTAAACTAGCCCCATTTGGCTACAGTTGGCCCATATCTCCCTAAACCTTTCCTATTCACATACCTGTCCAAATGTCTTTTATATGTTGCAGCTGTATCTGTGTTGAACCACACTCTGTGAAAAAGTTATCCCTCAGGTCCCTTTTAATTCTTTCTCCTCTCATCTTTAAAATATGCCCTCTAGTTTTGAACTCCCTTCCCTATGGAGAATAGACAATAGACAATAGGTGCAGGAGTAGGCCATTCTGTCCTTCGAGCCAGCACCATCATTCATTATGATCATGGCTGATCATCCTCAATCAGTATCCTGTTCCTGCCTTATCCCCATAACCCTTGATTCCACTATCCTTAAGAGCTCTATCCAACTCTTATCCAGAGACTTGGCCTCCTCAGCCTTCTGGGGCAGAGCATTCCATACACCTACCACTCTCTGGGTGGAGAAGTTTCTCCTCAACTATGTTCTCAGTGGCCTACCCCTTATTTTTAAACTGGGACTCACCCATCAGCGGAAACATGCTTCCTGCCTCCAGAGTGTCCAATCCTTTAATAATCTTATACGTCTCAATCAGATCCCCTCTCAGCCTTCTAAGCTCAAGGATATACAAGTCCAGTTGCTCCAGTCTTTCAGCGTAAGTTAGACCCGCCATTCCAGGAATTGACCTCGTGAAGCTACGCTGCACTCCCTCAATAGCCAGAATGTCTTTCCTCAAATTTGGAGACCAAAACTGCACACAATATTCCAGGTGTGGTCTCACCAGGGCCCTGTACAGAAGAACCTCTTTGCTTCTATACTCAATTCCTCTTGTTATGAAGGCCAGCATGCTATTGGCTTTCTCACTACCTGCTGTACCTGCATGCTTACCTTCATTGACTGATGTACAAGAACACCTAGATCTCGTTGTACTGCCCCTTTACCTAACGTGACTCCATTCAGGTAGTAATCTGCCTTCCTGTTCCTGCCACCAAAGTGGATAACCACACATTTTTCCACATTAAACTGCATCTGCCATGCATCTGTCCACTCATCTAACCTGTCCAGGTAACCCTGTAATCTCCGAACATCCTCCTCACATTTCACCCTGCCACCCAGCTTTGTGTCATCAGCTAATATTACTTTTAATACCATCATCTATATCATTAATATATATTGTAAAAAGCTGCAGTCCCAGCACTGATCCTTGCGGTACCCCACTGGTCACTGCCTGCCATTCCGAAAGGGAGCCGTTTATCACTACTCTTTGTTTCCTGTCAGCCAACCAATTTTCAATCCAAGTCAGTATTTTGCCCCCAATACCATGCGCCCTAAATTTGCTCACTTACCTCCTGTGTGGGACTTTATCAAAGGTTTTCTGAAAGTCCAGGTACACTACATCCACTGGATCGCCCTTGTCCATCTTCAGAGTTACATCCTCAAAAAATTCCAGAAGGTTAGTCAAGCATGATTTCCCCTTCATAAATCCATGCTGACTCTGACCTATCCTGTTACTGCTATCCAGATGTGTCGTAATTTCATCCTTTATAATAGACTCCAGCATCTTTCCCACCACTGAGGTCAGA
>NC_057710.1:140432491-140494260 GCF_004010195.1 Chiloscyllium plagiosum | reverse complement strand
GACTGTGGGAGGAAACCGGAGCACCCGGAGGAAACCCACGCAGACACGGGGAGAATGTGTAAACTCCACACAGTCAGTCGCCTAAGGCGGGAATTGAACCCGGGTCTCTGGCACTGTGAGGCAGCAGTGCTAACCACTGTGCCACCATGCCACCCACCAAGAATCCATCTTGGAGGCACTCCACAAACTCCCTTTCTTGGGGTCCAGTACCATCCTGATTTTCCCTGTCTACTTGCATATTGAAATCCCCCATAACAACTGTAGTAATATCTTTGCGACAGGCCAATTTCAGCTCCTTATTCAACTTACACCCTACATCCAGACTACTGTTTGGGGGACTGTAGATAACTCCCATTTGGGTCTTTTTACCCTTAGAATTTCTCAGCTCTATCCATACTGACACTACACACCTACTTAAATAACAGTCACTCACCTTCCCAACCACCTCTGCGCTCCGACTTCACTTCCGTCCAGCTCCCGCCGCTCTCTGCTGCAAAAAGACCTTTGCTATTGACCTTATGTATGTCCCTCATGATTTTATAAACCTCAATAGGGTCACTCCTCAACTCCTTACGCTCCAGTGAAAACAGTCCCAGCCTATCCAGCCTGTTCTCATGTAGCAGCAATAAGCAATGGTATCAAAACATGTCACAAGTAAGTCATGCTTGGAAGGGTGCTCTCCACTTCGAAATGTAATATCCAAGCTGAATCCAAGTAAATATTAATGTTTCTAAACATATTCACTACATTCCTTGAAAGTGTAGAAACAGAAGGTTCACTTGAAAGACCCCACTATCACCAGACCTGCGTGATATTATTTCAGAGTCGATTTTGTACGGGTGAGTTGCACTTTGTGGCTAAACAGGGCACAACCTCATTTTCACAATTCCGCTTGTGCAGTGAAGGTTCATAAAACCACTACAGTGAGGAAGCAGGCCACTCAGCCCAGCGAGTCCACACTGCACCTCTGAAGAGTATCCCACAGAGACTTAATACGTGGATTCAATGGGCTGAATGGCCTTCGTCCTCACTGGAGGAGTTTTATGATTCCTCACTGCAAAAAAAGGAATTGTGGAAATGAGGTTGTGTTCTGTTCAGCCACAGAGTTTAACTTACCCGTACAAAATGGACTCTAAAATAATATCATGCAGGTCTGGTGATGGTGGCGTCGTAAAGTGAGACTCTTGTTCCTACAGGATAGTGATGATCAATAGAGTAGCTTTTCTTGGAGTTCATTTTTGTCCCCTCCACACACTCCACTCCCAAACAAACCATAGCAAGGCTGTACAACCAACAGTGTATCCTGACAATTATGCGGTCTTGTGTATTTGGTTAGTCATATAACAACAGCTTGTACCTATTAAGGAAAATATAGGTCGTTCTCCTGTAATGCACGTTTCATCAACGTAATTTTCTGTAATGCAGTTGGTGAATTGGGGAGCAATTTTTTTTTAATTCGCAAGCTCCTGTTGGATTCCCTTCCCAGTTACCTGAGATCCACTCTCGGTGTTTACTCAGGTCAAGCGAAAGAGGTTGGATGACAGGGTAAGTTTTTTTCTGACCTTATCGTCAATGTTCTTGAGGAAGTTTTTAGAAATTATTGCAGGAGAAAAGATTTGGATTTCAAGATTGTCCTCCTTCTGGACAATGCACCAAGCCATCCTCCCAACATTGGTGAGCTTTCTGAAAACATCAAAGTGCTATTTCTACCTTTGAACACAACCTGTCTCATTCAACTCACGGATCAGGGTGCAATAGCAGCTTTTAAAGCTTACTATTTAAAGCGCACATTTAGCTGATTGAAGCTACTGACGGGGATAATGAGGACAATGCTGTTCGATTTTGGAAGTGTTTTAACATTAAGAATGCTATTACCATCATTGTGGAGGCCTGGGGTGACATCAGTAAGGACTGCCTGTATGCAGTTTGGCAGAGGCTTCTCCCAGACTTTCTTCATGATTTTAAAGATGTTGAACCATTAGAGGAGCTTCCAACAGTCAAAGATCATTGTGTCACTCTTGCAAAGCACATTGAATTTGAAGAAGTGGAGATGCATCAACAACAATTTGTTGCTGTGGGATAAAGGGAAGCTCGAAATGAACTCCAGGTTGCTACACCACGATAACTTTCCACTTCTGTCTTCTATCTTGAGGGAAGTTGAGAAGCAGTTGCAGCTCTTAGAGGACAATGACTACAATGCAGAATGCAGCAGGACAGCAGTTCCTGGCATAAAGTCTTACCCGGAACCCTATGAACAGGTTCTTTGTGAAAGAAGAAAGATGGCAAAGCGGCAAAACCTAGATGCCTTTTTTAAGTCAGCCCCCAAGAAACAGTCTGAGAACCACAGCCGTCCACTTCTGGACTAAGTATTTTCTTTCATCGTAACAATGCACCCAGAACTGCACGTGAAAATAATGCTGACCCTCAGCCCCTGTCCTAACACAATATGTAACTCAGCAAACTCAGAAACCCAGCAAAAGTGAGGACTGCAGATGCTAGAGATCAGAGTCAAGATTAGAGTGGTGCTGGAAAAGCACAGCAGGTCATGCAGCATCCGAGGAGCAGGAAAATCGACGTTTCCGGCAGGAGCCCTTCATCAGGCTTCCTGATCTGCTGTGCTTTTCCAGCATCCTCTAAACTCAGAAACCTCTTAAAGTGCAACATTTACGGTATTATTTCATTAAAATATATGATATTAACACGTACTTAGACTGTGCTATTGTTTGTGTTAGGCTAACTACAGTTTCTGTTTTGATTTTAACTGATATTTTTGGTGGTTCACCCCTAACCTTGTTTTTCCCATGGGCTCCATTATTTCTGTTGCGCGACTTTCCATAACACGAGGTCACACAAGAATGCAAATATCGCATTAAAGCAGAAGGGACTATAGTAAAATATCCCACAGCGGTTCACAGGTTATCAGACAGAACCTGACACAGACACACTGTTTTGTTCATTCATGGGATTGGGTGCTGTTACCCATCCCTAATTGCCCCTGAGAAAATGACAGCCCTTGGTCGCATCTTTGCCTACAATGCTGTTGGAGAGAGAATTCCAGGCTTTTGACCCAGCAACAGTGAAGGAACAGCGAGATATTTCCAATTGAAGATGGCGCTCCACTTGGAGAGGAGTTTGTGGGTACTGGTGATCCCATGCATTGGCTGCCCTTATTATTTCGAGGTCGCAAATTTGGAAGGTGCCATTGAAAATGCTGAGTCATATTGCTGCAGTAAATCATATAGATGGTATACACTGCTACCACTGTGAATTAGTAGTGAAACGAACAAATGTTTAAGGATGGGGGTGCCAATCAAATGGGCTGCTTTTTTCTGGATGGTGCTCCTAGAGCTGCACCCACCCAGAATTTGATAATATTCCATCACATTCCTGACTTGTCCTTAGTAGATGGTGAAAAGGATTTAGCAAGTGAGCAAGTAGGTTACCGACCACAGAATGCTCAACATCTGAAATAGCTTTAGTAGACACAGTATTTACATTAGCGAGTTTGGAGGAGATTTGCAGCTCAGGTTGAGGTTCTGGATGTAGGTTTGCTCGCTGAGCTGGAAGGTTCATTTGCAGACGTTTCATCACCATACTAGGTAACATCATCAGTGAGCCTCCGGTGAAGCACTGGTGTTATAGTCCACTTTCTATTTGGGTTGATGATGTCATTTCCTGTGTTTGTGATGCCATTTCCTGTTGTTTTTCTCAGGGGGTGATGGATGGGAACCAAATAGATGTGTTTGTTGATAGAGTTCCAGTTGGGATGCCATGCTACTCGGAATTCTTGTGTGTCTCTGTTTGGCTTGTCCTGTGATGGATGTGTTGTCCCAGTCAAAGTGATGTCCTTCCTTATCTGTATGTGAGGATACCAGTGATAGTGGGTTATGTCTTTTTGTGGCTAGTTGATGTTCATGTATCCTGTTGGCTAGTTTTCTGCCTGTTTTCCCAATGTAGTGTTTGTTACAGTTCTTGCAAAGTGTTTTGTAAATAACGTTTGTTTTGCTTGTTGTTTGTATATAGTCTTTTAAGCATATCAGCTGCTGTTTTAGCGTGTTGGTGGGTTTGTGGGCTACCATGATGCCAAGGGGTGTAAGTAGTTTGGCAGTCATTTCTGAGATGTCTTTGATGTAGGGGAGAGTGGCTAGGGTTTCTGGACATGTTCTGTCTGCTTCTTTGGGTTTGTTGAGATTTTGTTCATTGAGTACCCGTTCTTTTTGAATACGCTGTATAGGTGATTTTCCTCTGCTCTTCTTAGGAACTACAAAGCTATTCCCGAGTGCACTAGCCTGGATCTCTGGGCAGTGACATGACTACAATGTCACTACCTCCCTCCTCCCCATCTCCATTATAAACAGGTCAGATCAGTTTGAGGGGTAACTTGAAAGGGACAGAGGTGGAGAGGAAATTCCAAAGCTTACAGCTCGAGCAGCTACCAAAGGTGGAGTGTTGGAAGGAAATACTCTAATGTAGGATAAAGGCCAAATCAGCAAATGAGCACACTTTGCTGAAATAGTGGCAATTTGTAAAGTACCAATGCTAAATTTACAATGTTCTTAAGGAGGGTTGAATGTTCAAAAGCAAAATGGACTCTTGATTTGAGCTGTAATTGCAAAGAAATAAAATCAGGCAAGTGTGGAGAGCTATGGGATGTTGCTCATTCCCTCAGGCTTGTCAAGAGAAAGCATCCAGTGGGACTGCAGTTCTTGGCATCAGCCACTCTCATCGACTGGTTTCATTCTCAATCACCCACTGAGGAGGGAGGTGGGTGACTCTGTTTACAGGAGTGTTAAATATAAAGAAAAACTTTCTTTCAGCTATATAAATTTGACATCCTGACTTCTTAAGAAAAGTTATTTTATTAAATTCACACCAGATTGCTGAGTGGGAAAGAAATACACTGCACTTTATGAAATGACCCCTTACACTGCCCCTCTGCTGCGATTTCTGTAGTGTGCAGTCAGCATGGTTTATGGTTAAATCATTGATTCCTCGCCTCAATTGGAAATAATTTCCTAAAACATCAACGAGACAAAGATCACTGTAAGCTGAGAAATTCATTTGCAATTATGTGGACAGCTATTATTATGGTTTAACATGAGGTGTGTCTTTTCTAAGATGTACACCAAATGTTAGTGACGCTTTGAAACTGCCCCAAGCTTAGAGAAAATAAAGAGACTGTGTTTTAGTATCAGGAACAGGATCAAACAAAATAACATCTTGGTTTCCATCCTTAATATTTCCTCATTAATTCCCTCTAAGTATTTGGAGCTGACAATAAACAGTTTCCTGGCCCTTGGCTATAGACTGTCCTTGAACATGATCCAACCCTACAGTCTGTGGCTCCTGCCAAAGTCACTGTCCAGTCACACTCCCTGCCATGCTATGCTCAGGTCCTACTAAAAACACTGAGCAATGAGGGGATTGTCAAGGTTTCATGGCAATGAGAAAGGCCGGCTCCTATTAAAATCCACATCGAATGTAGTCGGTCTTTTACAGAAGCTCCTTGCAATATTGCTGATGATAATAGAGGGGAAATACAACAGATTATATCATACTTTGTTCAAACACTTAACATCAATTCAGCTTCCAATAAATTAACTTTATTTTATTATGCTCTGTTTTACATATAACACTTTGTTTTGTTATGTAACCTCATAAAACAAAAGCATCAGAGTAAATGACTCCACACTGACTGTGTGGAGTTTGCACGTTCTCCCCGTGTCTGCGTGGGTTTCCTCCGGGTGCTCCGGTTTCCTCCCACAGTCCAAAGATGTGCAGGGTCAGGTGAATTGGCCATGCTAAATTGCCCGTAGTGTTAGGTTACAGGGGTAAATGTAGGGGTGGGGGTATGGGTGGGTTGCGCTTCGGCGGGTCAGTGTGGACTTGTTGGGCCGAAGGGCCTGTTTCCACCCTGTAAGTAATCTAATCTAATCTAAATTTTGCAGAGCTTTGCAAAATCTATCCTATGTTTTTGTTAGTTTTAAGTTTTAGTAAATCAGTTTTTAATTAGCTGAAATACAATGCTATGCGTCAGTTCAGTGCATGATTACTGGCAAAGCTATAAACACAAAGTTATATTGTCTCACCAGTCTCCAAATGAATCTAAGTAGTGAGGGCTTGGCCCCATTCTGCAGCTTACAACATGACTGCACCCCCAATCGATAGATTTAACCTGCTTTGGATTCCTTTGGAGACTGGTGGGGCAGAATAACTTTGCTTAACATTTTAAATTGCATAGGCTTAAAACTGTAAGGAAATATTCTCTCTCACTCACTGTTTGATATAAAATAGAATACTATGACCCTGCCAGCACCTTCAAAATACCTATGAAACAACAAATGAGAGTTTGGCCTTCAGATCGAATTAACCCATGTCCCTCTTTTTCAATACAGCTGATCTGCCACTTCATATGAGGAGTTTAAATTAGAGTGGTGCTGGAAAAGCATAGCAGGTCAGGCAGCATCTGAGAAGAGGGAAAATCGATGTTTCGGGCAAAAGCCCTTCATCAGGAATGGAGGCAGGGAGGCCAGGGTGGAGGCTCATATGAAAAGGCCAGCTTTCTGAAGATATAAAGTCAATTGATCCTATAAAGTACTTGCTCAGAGATTGATGTTGTGAGTGATGATGAATCAGAAGCTAATGCCATGGGTTAGGAGATCTCTGGATCTTCATGTACAGCTTGCAGATTATTATGAACATACAAATGTATAAAATAGGACCAGGAATAGACAATCCAGCCCCTTGATTCTGCTTCACCACTCAGTAAAATCATGGCTGATCTGTTTGCGTTACAACTTCCACCTTCCCATTCACCCCGATAACTCTCAATTCTTTTATTTAACAAAAAACTGCCTTAACAATATTCAATGGCCCAGGCACTGCCGCCTTCTGAAGCAGAGAGGTCAAAAGTTGTGCAAACCTCTGAGAAAAAAGATCTTCTTACCTCCATCTTGAAAGGACAACCCCAAATTTTAAATTAATGCCCCTTAGTTCTGCAAGAGGAAGTCTCCTTTCCATGTCCACTTTGTCAAGATTGGTCAGGATCTAATACAAGACTATCAAGTCATCCCTCACTCTTCTAAGCACCAATGGAAACAAACTAAGCAGGTTCATAGCTCCTTGAAAGTAGAGTCGCAGGTAGACAGGATAGTGAAGAAGGCGTTTGGTATGCTTTCCTTTATTGGTCAGAGTATTGAGTACCGGAGTTGGGAGGTCATGTTGCGGCTGTACAGGACATTGGTAAGGCCACTGTTGGAATATTGCGTGCAATTCTGGTCTCCTTCCTATCGAAAAGATGTTGTGAAACTTGAAAAGGTTCAGAAAAGATTTACAAGGATGTTGCCAGGTTTGGAGGATTTGAGCTACAGGGAGAGGCTGAACAGACTGGGGCTGTTTTCCCTGGAGCATCGGAGGCTGAGGGGTGACCTTATAGAGGTTTACAAAATTATGAGGGGCATGGATAGGATAAATAGACAAAGTCTTTTCCTGGGGTGGGGGAGAACAGAACTAGAGGGAATAGGTTTAGGGTGAGAGTGGAAAGATATAAAAGGGGCAACTTTTTCATGCAGAGGGTGGTACATGTATGGAATGAGCTGCCAGAGGAAGTGGTGGAGGCCGGTGCAATTGCAACATTTAAAAGGCATTTGGATAGGTACATGAATAGGAAGGGTTTGGAGGGATATGGGCCGGGTACTGGCAGGTGGGACTAGATCAGGTTGGGATATCTGGTCGGCATGGACGGGTTGGATCGAAGGGTCTGTTTCCATGCTGTACATATCAATGACTCTATGACTCTGAATCTGTCCAAGCTGCCCTCATAAGACAAACCATTCATTCCAGATAGGAATTTATTAGATTCCCATTAAACATCTCAAATGTATTTACATCTTTCCTTAAATAAGGAAACCAAAACTGTACACTGTAGTCGAGATGTGCTGTCTCCAATATCCAGTATAACTGAAGCACCACATTCTAAATTTTATGTTCAATTCCTCTCATAATGACAACAACATTCCATTAGTCTTCTTGATCATTTGCTGTACCTGCGTAGTAACGTTTTTGTGACTCATGCACTGGAGCACCCAAATCTCTCTACAGCTCAGCATTCTGTGGTAAGCGTGGGGTGGATTAGTGACCAAAAAGGAGATCTATGTATGGACACTGCCAAATGGCTGAGACACTAGTTATGAAAGAATGAATGAAATAGCGTGGATTTGTGGAAGAAATATATCTAACTAACACGATAGATTTTTTTTTGCAGACATATCGGAGAAGGCTGTGTGTCATCAAAGTTAAGGTCTAAGGATTAAATTGAATAGTGACAGTAGGGATACAAAATTTGCCAGGGACAGAAAGCAAATGTTAGTGATGAACAGTGATGATGGAGTGGATGAAGATGAATTCTGCTGTTTCCAAAAGTCCATACTAATACCACTGCTTTTTTCAATGTATATCAATGACTCATGTACAAGACTCAATTTCGAAGTTTGCAGATGACATAAACCTTGGAAGTGTATTGTACAGTGTGAAGGATGGTGTTATAATTCAAAAACACAGACTGGTTGTTAAAATGCACATACACAGGATGGATGAAGTTTAATGCAGGAAAGCGTTTGAGTGCTGAATTTTCCCATCTTATGGCAAACTGCTTTTCTCAAGGAGATTCACAGCAGATGTCCTGTGGTTGTTGGCATTTCTCACCGATCGCCTGTTCTTCAGCTCACTGGCCTCTGCGGGTGCCTGGCTGATGCAGCCATGGGGAAGGAGTGGCAAAACTGCTCACCGCTGCTAGGAGTTTACAGTATTCAGGCAGCATGGTGAAACCCCCGGGCCCTGGGACTTCAGAAGGTGCGAGCCAACAACTGGCCCTTACACTATCTGTGCTTCTGCACCATTAGTTCACAGCGATGGTCCAGAAAGGGAAGTTGGCAGCCTGTGTTGTTGACAGGGACTGGGAGGTGCCAGTGGATTGGCTGGTGAGAAGAAGGGCAGTATTGTTTCCTCCAGGCCGCTAACGAAGACCACGCTGCCCAGAAAGAGGTCTCCACCCAGGTCAGTTCGGTGAAGCAGATGCTGAAAGAGAACTAACCACCTTCTCCGCTTTACAATGGGTGGTGCTACCATTTTCTCCTTGTTTCCGAACACATGCCCACACAGGGCAACTACTCTCTCTAACTCTGACACTGCACACACAGAAACAAGAAAGTCATCATCACACCCCCACCCCTCTCAAGCTTTGTTGGTACAGGAGACTACAATGACGCAGCGCATTCGGTCTGAGCAATACTGCAAGACCCTGCCAGAGAGGACCAGATATCTGCTGGGAGGATATGGTGTACAGGTAATGTCACATGACTAACATTCCAGAAGCAAAGCTAGTGTTCCTGTGACATGAATTTAAATCCTGTTGTGATAGCTGGTGGAATTTGAGTTCAATTCTTAATAAAAAGCTGGAATCGAAAGGAATTGTGACCTTGAAATCATTGTCGATTATTGTAAAAATCCATCCGGTCCACCAATGTCCTGTAAGGAAGAAAATCTGCCTTTCCCACCTGGTGTGGCCTACACCTGGCTCCAGACCCACAACAATATGGCTGACTCTTAACTGACTCTGAATGAATATTGAATAAAAAAATCATTAACCCATGTTAATGAGGTCTCTGGTCCATTCCATTATGGCCCTGGCTGGTATGGTAGAGGGTTGCATCAATATTCCATATCAGTTTGGGCTTTCACAAAGATGCCATTAGCCATTTATAGAGAGGCTAACCCTGGTCTCATAGCAGCCATTCTTATATGGCCTAGGGGTGTGAGAACAATACAGGAACCTATGACCTCTGCAGTATGTGCACATCATAGCAACTCTCATGATACCTGGTGCACACCTTCAGAATATGGAAACAATGTTCACAGCTGTACAGGACAAGGGTGGGCCAGGAGCATTTCCTGCTAATGTACGCGGATTACTTTAGTCGCCTGTTATTAAACACTGCAGTTTGGTGATAGAGCACTGAAAGCCACGTGGGTGTAGACGATACCTCTGTGCATTGAGCACAGCCAGCTAGGGTGGAGAATGCCACTGCCAAGGCTGTTTGATTTTCTTCATCACGGTAGAAGGTTGGAAACTGTTGTAATCTATAAAAAATCGTATCTGTTACTTCCTTGATGCATTTGAGGACTGAGGATTGAGCCATGTTGCCCAAGTCTCCAGTTGAACTGGTGGCTCAGTGGTTAGCACAGTTGCCTCAGAGCACAAGGGTCCTAGGTTCGATCCCAGCCTTGGGCAACTGTGTGGAGTTTGCACATTCTCCCTGTGTCTGTGTGGGTTTCTTCCGGGTGCTCCGGTTTCCTCCCACGATCCAAAGATGTGCAGGTTAGGGGAATTGGCCATGCTAAATTGCCCATAGTGTTAGGTGCATTAGTTAGAGGGAAATGGATCTGGGTGGGTTAGTCTTTGGAGGGTCGGTGTGGACTGGTTGGGCCAAAGGGCCTGTTTCCACACTGTAGGGAATCGATCTAATCTAATCTAATCTTGTACCTTGGAACGAATCGCTGGTATAAATTCTCAGAGTAGCTGTGACATTGATGGGCATCAGGATAGTACAGCCACCCATTCCAATGGGCTGGGACATCTATAGTCTTCACCTGCACTGATTTTCTGATGGCTGTTGAAAATGACAGTGAGGTCACAGGATCCATTCTCCCATCTCATCTGCCTCCTTTGGCGGGTCCTTTAGCTGCTGGCTCTCTCTAGTTGATGTCTTCTATTGCATCATAGTCAGCAATGTCACAAAGAAGTCTCCAAACAGTCCACCTCAGAAGGGTGAGCATGTAATGTTGGGGAATGTCACAAACATTCACAAAGTCTCATAGTAATTGTCCTCCTGATCCTTTACATCAATCACAATGAAGTGGCTTGTTATGGCCCTCACACAATATAGCATGAATTTCATTTTATTTATGTATTATTTATTGTCACATGTACCTTGTTGCAAAAATACAGTGATAAGTGTATATACTGTCACTGCTCTACGGTGCTATCTTACAACACAGAAAAATACACCAAAACATAGAATATAAATGCAGAAAAATGAAGAAACTAAGAAAGTGTCCAACTTTACAGTTTAGATTAGATTATCTACAGTGTGGAAACAGGCCCTTCGACCCAATAAGTCCACACCGACCATCCGAAGAGAAATCCACCCCCCTATATTTACCCCTGACTAATCCATCTAACACTATGTGCAATTTAGCATGGCCAATTCACCTAACCCGCACATCTTTGGACTGTGGGAGGAAACCGGAGCACCCGGAGGAAACCCACGCAGACACGAGCAGTCTCTGGCACTATGAGGCAGCAGTGCTAACCACTGAGCCACCATGCCGCCTGTCCTTCTTGTTAAGTGTTCCATCGTGGACCTGGTGACCAGGCCGGAGTCCCCTTCCTCACCACCGGAACAAAAGTCACCACTCTTCAGCACCATCTTGCCTTCACTGACGTAACCATCTTGGTTAACTGTTTGGTTACAAAACTGGAGTTAAAGAAAACAGCAGAAGGAAAGAAAGCAAAGGCAAAAGGAATGAGAAATGTCCAGATATTAAAGTCTTATTTAAGTCTTATCTCCATGTAGGTACCTAGGCCAAGCCACAGGCAGGAGTCTCAGGAGGAGCTGAGTGGTAGCTGCTGCTGATGTTCCTGCCACCGCCACCTCCAATTATATAACTGGCGGTGCTGCAACCTTGTCCTGGAACATGCTCAGGCAGGGCCCATCACCAATTCCTTGTCAAAGCAAAAGATTTTAAACAAAAGGGAAGATAAAAGGAAAAACAAATACAAAAAGAAAGAGAAGAAAAGTAAAGCTGATGGAAGCGAACGAATTCAGGAGCTTGAACACAGCACTGCTACTCCACCGCCATCTTGAAGGGATGTTTAATGCCTTTAGGAAGAGGCCAATGCCTTGCCTAGATAAGAAGCTCTGAACTATATAACTTCACATAGGTGAATGTTGCTGAGCCAAAGAGCAAAAGTTTAACTCAGGAATTTAAATGCAGTCATGATAGCACCTCTCATCAAAAGAGCAATATCGTAGATGAATGTTATCACACACTTACAGTTAACTGGGACAGTCTGGCAGCTCTGAAGTTTTGCATCTAGTCTCAAGTGGGAAAAGGTATACAGAAGTAGCAAAGCCACATGAGACATTTAAATGTGTTTCTGCATTGAGTTGCACACGATTGGGGGTGGTGGTGGGGTTGGTCAGTAGACACGGCAGGGGGTTAATGAATCCCATGTATGCAGTGGTCATAGTTGCCAAAATAATTTTTTTTAAAGTTATATTCTCAAGTAAAAAGGTTTTGCAATTTACATTTGAAAGAACTGAAACCAACATGTTCATTCTTAAAAGATGAGGGACATAACCATCAATCCAGGTCTTTTTTCAGTGTATAATTTCAGTTACATCACATTTTTGCTATAAATTCTGTGTCTTACAATCTTATTCTCCACAATCACCTGATGAAGGAGCAGCACTCTGAAAGCTAGTGTTTCCAAATAAACCTGTTAGACTATAACCTGGTGTTAGGTGATTTTTAACTTTGACTCTTTTTGGACCAAGCACCTGACTGACTATGGCCAACATCCTGGAATGAGATCAGATTACTGACTGCGGCAACACGTCTTGACTGATGGTCAAAGAACTGGTTCCTTTTGACTTTCAGATGCAACCAATTGGCTGAAGCACATGTCTTTTGTTTTCTGCACAAACTTTTGACACATGCTGCTGGTGTGACATGTAACATGTCCATCCCCTTGCCCAGTGATCTGGCCAATGGTAGGTATCTGCTTCTCCCTCTCTGTGGAACAAGAATGCAAGCTAGAGAAGCAGGCAGCCTGCAAGAGGTGGCTGAAGAGCCGATGAAATGAAAAACAATGCAAGCCAGTGAGGCTGGTAGCCTCTAGGTCAGCACAGAAGGAGTGAGCGCTACGAAGGTCAACTAAGAGCTAATAGGTGTATTGTGTGTTGATGCATGTGTATTCATGCATGCACAGTAACTTGGTAAAGGTATGTAAGTCATAAATGTCTCTGAGCTCCAAAATGATGTGCTGAAGAGCTGAACTGATGAGAGAATTGCTCCAAAAGCAGCCATGATGATGCAGCGATGCTGGAAATTTGTTAATGCCGCCCTGCGTGGATGAGAAGATTGATGTCCTTGAAGCTTGCAGGGAAATGGTGATGAAGATAAAGTTGACTAGAGACTCATAGAAGCAGATGATGAGCCAGATAATTGCTCTGATTGTCATATCCGGAATCGGCACTGTCTAATGTCTCAGGGGCAAATTCAGAGTTTCCTGGAAATGAGTCAAGATTAGCCAATAATGGCATGCAAATGCAGAGTATGTCAGTCACTGCTCATTCATGTGACTAAGTACTTAGTTTTTATATCCTATTGGGGAAATCAGAATATCTTTTCCTGCCATTGGGGATCTAATTTTAACATTTTTGCAAGAATTTCCCATTTATGGCCCAAGAATGGAAAATCCCACCCAGAGAGCATGAAAGTTATCACGAAACTCTATAAAGCACAGGCTTCTCCCCAGCTTGACCAAGTCAAATTTTAGGTATCCTATTTTAGGAAGCATTCTTACAGAGTAGACAACAGAGATTGACCAACATGTCTCCTATAATGAGGACGTTCAGCTGCATGTACAGATCAAAGAAGCTAGCGATGACCTCATTACAGCAGGGACAGTTCAAAGGAAATTTGAGGATAATTTTCAAAGTCATGAGATACTAAGACCAACAAAAGCTGTTCCTGTTGGTGGTGGAAGAGTTGAGAACCAGAGGACATGGCAGTAAAGTGATTGACAAAGAGCTACAAACGGCAAGGAAAAATATACCTTTTAAAGGAGTGAGTGATTAAGAGCTGGAATGCACTGCCTGAAAGGGTATTGGCAGAAGATTCATTTAGGCAGTTGTCCTCTCATGGGAAACTGAGGAAATCTGGTCTGTGTGCTCTGAAGTCTAGGCGAATGAGAGGCAATCTCATTGAAATATACAAGATTGCTGAAGGGGCTGGTTGGTGTAGATGCTGAGAGATTGTCTCCACTTCTCAGGGGATCATAAACACAAGGGCACAGACTCAGGATAAGGGACAAACTTTGGACAGAAATGGGGATAAATTTCTTCATTTAAGTAGGTCTGAATTTTTGGAATTCTCTGCTGCAGAATGCTGTGGGATCTCCATCAATGACTAGATTTAAGGCTGGGACAAGCAGATTTTTGGTCTCTTCGGGAATCTAGGAGAATGGAAAATTGGCAGAAAGTGGGGCCTAGGCCCAAAACCAGCCATGGACATATTGACGGTCAATCCAGACTCAACAGACCATATGGTCTATTCCTGCTCTTACTTCTTGTGTTCTTGAGGTTTTCAAAAGGAAATTACATAAATATAGGGAAAACAATAATGTGCAGGACTACACTAGAAAAGCTAGGAGGTGTGAGCTGGGTAGTTCTTGCTGGGATCTGAGCTCTAACCACTGCACATTTCTATACTTTTTGATATCATGGATCAGGAACTCAAGCTGAGTAACTAAAGGAAAACAAATGCAACACCAAGACTGAAAAGTGCATAAAGACTCTTATTTAAATCTGACTATCAAACTCCAAATAGTTCAATTGTGTTCCCTGGATCATGATGATACAGAAACCAATATTTATCTTTCAACTAATTTCATTAAATCACTTTCCACAAGTATCACATGTCATCCACAAGTTGGTTGCTATCTTTCCTACACTGACATAGTGACTTCACTTCAAAATAAGTGCTTCATGAACTGAAGAACATCACGCCCAAATGGGCAGCTTAAAAAACTATTTAATTGAATGGCACATGATGCAGACAGTCACTCCATTGTGCATGGAGTAATTAACGGTTTACTCTCTAGAGTAAGGCAAGCCTACACCACTGGGTTTGTCATGGGACGTCTGAAACACATGATTAATCTTTTGGCTAGCTTTGCGGCAAAAGGCTTATTTTTTCCAATTACAGACTTCCACAATGGTATTACACATGATTTCGGTCAATCAGTTGTCTGGCATCCCAAAGGTCGTGAGTTCAAATCCCACCTGGCCAAGCTGTGAAATTGAATTCAATAAATCTGGTGTTTGTGTCATACTGTAAAAGGAAAGTGACCGTTATCACGTTTTTTAGAGGAACAAAGGAGTGTAGTCGTGGTAATGTTGCCCACATAAAAATAAAAACTCAATATTAAGAATCTGTTTTTCAGGAAATCCCAGCACAAAGATATGAGAGATTTACCTGAGAAATTCTATAATTATGTTTGAGGCAATTCAGAGAAGGTTCACTTAATTTATTCCTGGACGGAAGGCATTATCTTCCAAGGAAAAGGTGTGTGGGTTAGGCCTATACCCATGGTAATTGAGATGAGTAAACGGTGACTTTAATGCAGCATACGCAACTCTTAGAACCTGTGACAGGCTGGATGCTGCAAGAATGTTTCTCTTGCAAAAGAATCTATAACTGGGGGAACAGGTTAAAAATTAGGGGTCTCCCATTTCGGTCTGAGGTCAAGACATTCATTTCTGTCAGGAGTCATTAGTGTGTGAAAATCTATTCCCTCCAGGAGCAGCAGAGTCTGAAGCATTGAATATGTCATCATGACCCCAGACCATAACCCTGGAGCACCGATGGACATACTGAAATTTAATTCCAGCGCATGTGTTTTTTAAAGGAGGACCGATATGTTAAAATGACTGCAGAATACAGCAACTGTCTGGAGCGAAACTCTGAAATACAGCAGGAGTACAAGAACACAAACCACACGGATAAAAATGAACGTCTACCCTGATCTGTGTCTATTCATGGCCTGACATCTTTATGTGTAGATTTACACACTGTGAAGATCACAGCTTTCAGAAAAACCATTGAACAGCTCTGCAATTCAGCTATCGAAAGGGGAAAGGCACTCGCTTAGTCTGAGCGCTGCCAGCCAGCTCCTGTGAGAAGGCACCAGGACGAAAGAATTTCAATCGCCATGTAAAGTCAAGAATCTTGAAATCAACTGGTCAACTGCCAATATCAACACAACCAGCAACAACCACCATCATAATCACAATGTTCTTCCCTCTACTCTTATCAAACAGCACAGGGAACTACAATGTATATCCTTTTGAGAGTCTATCTTTTTTTGGCTGCTCTTCTTGTCCCTAATTTGTGTGTATTATGTCATGTTATTATTTTGTCATGCACTTACTAACTATTAAGCTCACTCTTTCATTGAAGAAAACAGGCAAGCACACAAAGCCCCCAAACCAGCAGAGTTTGTCTGTCCCATTGTCACTGACCCAGAAGACAAGAGTAGCAGTGGGGATGAATTGGAAGGAGAGTGCAAGGGGCCCAGAACACCCCTAATTAATACAGAATTACTAGCAAACTTAGATTCATTATTCACCTATCTAGGTGCACAACAGTGAGCAGACTTAAAGAGGTAACTCACTGAATTTAAGAGTATATACCTCGAGAGTCAGGCCTCCATTTTGAACAGAGCACCGAGGAGAGAGGGGGGAGAGAATCTAGGGCTGCCAGGAAGTTTTTAAGTGGGTAAGATCCAAATCCAAGACCCTACACCGGAGGGTCTCTTCCCACCCACCTCCTCTAACCTTACTAAGAGTCTCTAAACTTTGGAAGTTTTCAGGTTTTCTCTTTTTCTTTCTTTTCTTCTCTTGCTTATTTAGTCCTGTGTGGGCTTTCAGATTAGCAGGATATGGCAGATAGGGCAGTTGCATGTTCCTCCTGCACAATGTGGCAGGTGAGAGACACTTCACATGTCTCTGCCGACCACATCTGCGGGAACTCCAGCTCCTCGAAAACCGAGTTAGGGAACTAGAGCTGGAGCTGGATGAACTGCGGATCATCCAGGAGGCTAAGGGAGAAATTGAGAGGATGTACAGTGAGGTGGTCACTCCTCAGACCCAGGATAAGGACAGCTGGGTTACAGTCAGGAGGAGGAAAGGGAACCAACAGATAGAGTAGGGATCCCCTGAGGCCACTCCCCTCAGCAATCAGTATACCGTTTTGGATACTGCTGGTGGGGATGGCCTACCAGGGGAATGCCATAGTTGTCAGGTCTCTGGCACTGAGCCTGGCACTGAGGCTCAGAAGGGAAGGAGGGGGAATAGAAAAGCTCTAGTGGTAGGGGACTCAATGGTTAGACGGATTGACAGGAGATTTTGTGGTCAGGAACAGAAGGTATGTTGCCTCCCGGTGCCAGGGTCTGGGATGTCGCCAATCGAGTTTAAAAGATTCTGAAGGGGGAAGGTGACAGCCAGAAATCATGGTACATATATGCACCAATGATATAGCCAGGAAAGGGATTGAGGATCTGAAAAGTGACTACAGAGTTAGGTTGGAAGCTGAAGAGCAGGATGAGTAGAGTAGTGATCTTAGATTTGCTAGAAGTGACACGAGATACTGAAGTGAGGAACAGTCAGCGAGTGCAGCATAACATGTGGCTGCGAGGTTAGTGCAGGAGGGAGGGCTTCAGATACCTAGACCATCGGGATGCCTTCTGGGGAAGGTGGGCCCTGTACATGAAGGATGGGTTGCACCTGAACTGGAGGGGCACAAATGTCCTGGGTGGGAGATTTATTTGTGTGGTTCGGGAGGGTTTAAACTAGTTTGGCAAGGGGTTGGGAATCAGAACTACATACCTGAGAGGGGGACAGTTGTAACTGGGGCAGTGACAGGACGTAGTGAATCTATCGGGAAGATTTTTCACGTGATGAAACAAAGGGATTGATTAAAGTGTGTCTGCTTTAACGCAAGGAGTATCAGAAATAAGAATGATGAACTTAGAGCATGGAGCAGTACTTGGGACTATGATGTTGTGGCCATAATGGAGACGTGGGTTTCAGGGGCAGGACTGGTTGCTAGATGTTGCAGGGTTTAGAATATTTACAAAGAACAGGGAGGGTGGAAAAAGAGGAGGGGGTGAAGCACAGCTACAGAAACATAGGTTGTTGAAGAAGGTTTGTCGATTGAGTCAGTATGGGTGGAAGTTAGGAACAGCAAGGGAGCAGCCACCTCATTAAGCCCGATGATAGCAGTAGGGAGATAGAAGAACTCATAGGCTGGCAGATTTTGGAAAAATGCAGATGTAGCAGGGTTGTTGTTATGGGTGACTTCAACTTTCCCAATATTGACTGGAACCTCTTTAGTGCAGATGGCTTGGATGGAGCCATTTTTGTCAGGTGTGTTCAGGAGGATTTCCTTACTCAGTATGTAGACAGACTAATGAAGGGAGACGCCATTTTGGATTTGGTGCTTTGCAATGAGCCAGGACAGGTGTCAGATCTCATGGTGGAAGAACACTTTGGTGACAGTGACCACAACTGCCTCACATTTACCATAGCCTTGGAAGGGGAAAGGAGCAGTTACCAAGGGAAGATATTTAATTGGGAAAAAGGAAATCATGACGCAATCAGACAGGAGTTAGGAAGTACAGATTGGGAGCAATTGTTCCACAGAAAGGGCACAACAGGTATGTGGACACTGTTTAAGGAGCAGTTGTTGCGAGTGATGCACAAATTTGTTCCTCTGAGACCGGCAAGAAGGGGTAAGGTTAAGGTGCCTTGGATGACAAGAACAGAGGAGTTTCTCTGGTGAGACCACACTTGGAATATTGTATCCAGTTCTGGTCGCCCTATTATAGGAAAGAAAGGGAGGCTTTGGAGAGGATGCAAAGAAGATTTACCAGGATGCTGCCTGGATTGGAGGGCTTGTCTTACGAAGAGAGGTTGACTAAGCTCGGACTTTTCTCCCTGGAGAGAAGGAAGAAGAGAGGTGACCTATTGAGGTATACAAGGTAATGAGAGGCATGGAAAGAGTCAATATCCAGAGATTTTTCCCCAGCGCAGGATTGACTTGCACGAGAGGTCATAGTTTTAAGATATTAAGAGGTACGTTATTTACGCAGAGTCGTGAATGCATGGAATGCGCTGCAAGTGGTGGTGGTGGAAGCAGAGCCATTAGGGACATTTAAGTGACTGCTGGACATGTACATGGACAGCAGTGAATTGAGGGGTGCGTTGGTTAGGTTATTTTATTTTAGATTAGAAATAATCCTTGGCACAACATCTTGGGCCGAAGGGCCTGTTCAGTGCTGTACTTTTCTATGTTCTATGTACTATATAGAGATAACCCAGACTGCACCAACCTAGCTTGATATGATATGGATGTGGGAGAGTCTCCTCCCATAAAGCAACAGCCCTATTGACTAGACCTGAAAAAACTGGCCCTGGTTCAATGAAGAGATTAACTACATGCTGGAGCATCAAGTAATGCAGCCTAGCAGTAGTGGTTCGAGCACCCCAGTTGTGCTCGTGCCCAGGGTGGATTCCACATAGTTCTGCACTGACTACTAAAAATTAGATGCAATTCCTAATTGATAACCTATCTGAAAGATTGCATGGATAGGGCAGGTAAAGCAGGCTGTATTATCAAAATAGATTTACTCAGAGAGGGTTTCCTTAACTGCCTGAGCAATGGAAATCTCCAGACAGAATATGTGGGTGATGGGTCATGTCATTTAGAATCTAAAATGCCCCTGCTAACCTTTCAAAAGGTGTTTTTTTTATTATTCATTCATGGAATGTGGGTATCACTGGCTAGGCCCATCCTTGATTCTTGAGAGGATAGGTAAGAGTCAACTGCATTGTGGTGGGTCTGGAGTTACGTGTAGGCCACACTGGGGAAGGATGGCAGATTTCCTTCCCTAAATTACATTAAAAAAACAGATGGGTTTTTACAACAATTGACTGTGGCTACGTTGTCATTAGATTAGATTGATTTTATTCCAGATTTTGTTTAATTATTAAATTCAAATTTCGCCATCTACCATGGTGTCCCAGAATGTTAGCCTGAGGTATTAGATTGACATTACCACTTTGCCACTCCTTCCTTCAATGATGAACCAGTTAAAAGTAAGCTTATCTGATTACATAATATACCTTAGTGAGCTCTCGGCGTATAACAACACCAGAGAAATGCATTTAAAGCAATTAGAAACGCACTTTCAGAAATGCAGTCTGCTGAACTGATGGTCTTTTGAAAAAATAATGTGCTTGCTAATGACCTAGTGACCTTTCTAGGATATGTAGTGGGTCAAGGATGAGTATGGCCCAGAGCTACCAAAGTGGAAGCAGTAGTACAGTTCACCATTCCTAGAAAAAACTGGGAACTTCTAAGGTTCTTGTGAATACTTGGTTTCTATTGAAAGGTTGCCTTAAACCTCGGCATAGTACATTTGCTACTGACAGACAAGAGTGAAGGTAGATTGAGAATTATTAAACTGCTTCTGAAAAGTTCAAAGTCATTTTAATAAAGGAGCCAGTTCTTTCTGTTCCAAACGTTAATCAACCATATTAAGCAGCCATCAATTTTGAGTGGCATCAGGTTAGAGGCTGTCCTCCTTCAGGAAGACAAATCTGGAATATTTCTCTGAAAAGCTAAACAAATATCTGAGACAATACTTCATGGTAGAGAAGGAAATTTTTTTTTATTACTAGCTCTCAAATACTTAGAGATATATGTCCAAAATGTACACAGACCATATTGACAACAATCCTTTAGCTTTTATCGAAACTTTTAAACCCAGAATGGGGTTATTCCATTGGAGTTTGTTCCCTCAACCATACCACCTAAAAAATCATGGACACTGATTGGAAATCACACTTAATTGCAGGCATCTTGTCCAGAACTTAAAGATTCCTGATTAGAACTGAAAAGATGTCACTGACCAAGATTAGTATACATGTGTATTTGTTATTTTATGGGTTTTTCCCCTCATTTCTCTCCCTTTTCTAAGGACTAATTTGATTACTATTTTGTAATATTATAGCAATTTGGTGTGTGGGTCAAGTGGCATAAACACGGATTATAATTTTGCATCAATTATGGACATACCAAACTTGCAACCCAACATACATTTTATTTGATCAAAGAACTAATTCCAATTAAATTCAATGTAAATGGCTGGGAGGACACTTTGGAATATTGCACTTGAAGAGGCTTCAAAAAGAGAATTGCTCCGCAAACTGAATTGTAATCTCCTGCTAGTATCTCAGACTTTGAACACCATGGTAAAGAAAAAGTAGCAGTCAGGGTGAGAGACATGTTTTAGTGTTTCTCTTTCAAGATTATACAAGGACAGGCGTTAAACGTGAGCTACAGCCCTGGTCTGTGTGCATGTTAGTGGTCTGACGTCCTAGTGCGTGCTCTGAAGATCACCCAGCTTTGAGAATATCCATTAAACAGCTCTGTTACTCAGGAAATGAAAAGAAAAAGACACCCTATCACTTAGAGTGCCACCAGCCAGCCCTTGCGAAGAGCAAACATTTTAATCAAGCTGCAATACCAAGAATCAAAATTGACTGTTCAGCCCCCAGCACTAATGCTACAACAATAGCCATTTCAATGGCCACAACATTCTTGCAACTACTCTTCACAAAATGACTCAGTCTCAGTGTTTTCTTTTCAATCCTGTGGATATTCACTGGGTGGGCAATATTAAACAGAATGCTGCCAAATGGGACAATCCCAATCAATATTACCTCAAAATTCTTGACAAAGAGTGAGAGATAATTGAAAAAAAATGAAATCCAGACCAAAGTAGCAAGGTTCCCACATTCTTCATCGACTCCTCACACTGTTGACAAAAATAATACAGAACGTGATTCATGCTCTGGCTTGTTGGAAAATTCCAACAATAAGACAATGGTGAAACTCAGAAGGTCAAAGAAGATGTGTTGTCAGGAAGACAGGCAGACACCAATTTAAATAAATTTCAATTTGCAAAGTGCTAATGCTTGTGCAATTCTTCAAACAATGATATTGCATAGTGTTATATTTCTAGCACATCACAATAAACCAATGTAACAATGTAAATTCATTCAGGTTAGTGATAGTTTAGGATAGTTCCATAGCTCAGTGAGATCTCTTGAATATGAGAATGTAGGAGGAGGATTAGACCATTCAGTGCATCAAGCCTGCCCTACCATCCAATATGATTGTGACTGATCAAACAATTCAGTACGATTTATCCATCCCATCTCCACCACCCTGTAGGCCATTGATAATCAGAAATATCTCAATCTCTACCTTAATAATACTGAGACACTGTTCCAGCACAACCTTCTGTGGTAGAGAATTCAAAAGGTTCACAACTTTCTGAACAGACCATTTCTCCTCATTGAGGAATTCCATCCCTCTTGCTTTCAAATTGGGCCTCCTGGTCCTGCAGTCCCCAGCTAGGGGAAACATCTTACCTCATCCACTCTGTCTATCCTATAAAGTATTTTGTAAGCTTCAATGAGATCCCTCTCATTCTTTGAAACTGTAACAGGTCCAATTTGCCTAATTTCTCTTTATCGGATAGTCCCATCATCTCAGGAGCACCTGATGAATATTTCTTGCACTCTCTCTATGGCAATAATATAGAAAACAAAATTGCACAATGTACTCACGGTGTAATCTAACCAAGCTCCTAAACAACTGAAGCAAGAATTCATTACTCCTGTACTCAAATCCTCTTGCAACAAACCTAACATTCCATTATATATTTACTTATTGTCACATATATTTTGTTGCAAAAGTCAGTGAAAAGCATTGTACCGTGTCACCACTCTCTGGCACCATCTTAATACACAGGAAAATAAAGTAAAATATAGAACACAAAGGCAGAAAAATAAAGAAATAATGTTCAACTTTACAGTTCTTCTTGTGAAGTGTTCCTCCATGGGCCATGGACCTGGTAGCCAGGCATGAACCCCCTTTGTACCGCCCCAATGCCATTCAAACAAGAATCGCCATTCTTTGGTGCTATCTCACCTCCACTGATACCCTGACCACTATGAGTCTTCACTGGATCTTGCCAATGCAGCCGAAACTGATGCCACAGGTTACCATACTGTCTCAAACTCGTCCCCACAGCCACCACCAGTCTGCTTTGGGCCCATCTCATCAATGCAATTGCTGTTGATGCCATTGGGTCTCGCACTGGGCCTAAACCCATCTCCACCACTACCTCCACGTATCTGCGTTAGGCACAGACCCTGCTGTCTGTTAACCTGTTCTTCTAGGTTGATGTCATCGGCATTCTCTTAATGCTATTTGAATATCTAATTAATTTTAGATAGCTGACATGAAATGTCGAGACTAAATGTTTTGGGCTTCCAATATTACATCCCCAGTTTAAAGTGATCTTTCTTCTGTCTGGCAATGTTGGCGCTAAGACCAGGAAAGTCAAATCAGAATAATGGATTGAGCTGGGGAAATTCAGGAAGGAATTTAAGTAAGAGAAAATACCACCTGGAGGAATCAAATGGAGGTTAGAAAGCAATATATCTTTTCCTGGTTATAAAAGTAGTAATGATGCTCCTCATGCATGTGGAATTCCATGATTGTAACCCATAGGAAATGAAGAAATATGTTTAAGTCAGAATGACGTTGAAGGGTGCTTCGAGATGGCAGCAACTTGCTACTCATGTATTTCTCAATGGGATAGATTGAAGGTGAGAGAGGTGAAAGGTAAGTTGGTGAGTTACTGATGTTTTTCATGTCGATCATACATATCACAGTTGGAGTAAACTGGTAGTGAAAGGGGTGAAAACTGAGATTACATATCGAAATAACAATGCTGTTGTGGATGGTGCTGAACTTGTGGAGTGTGGTATGTGAGTGGTGAATAATCCACTACAGTCTTGACTGGAAGACTGTACAGCGGAGGCATTCATTATAACTTATCCTATCTCTGCCCTGTTTCTGGAACCACTATGCTTATATAACTGATCCACTGACATTTCTGGTTGATGGTAAGATCGTGGACATTAATGGTAGAGGACTTAGTAATGTCAGTGTCATTGAAAGTCAAGGAGAGAAAGCTGAAATTTATGATGGAACGTATGAGTATTCCCTTTTACTTAAGATGGTCATTACCTGAAGTCGTATTAAACTAGATAACTGAGATAATGCTTTCACAATAGTCTTGTGGCATCAGCATGGACTATTGACCCAGAGACCCAGGTAATGTTTTGGGGATCTGGGTTCGAACCCGTCATGGCAAATGGTGGAATTGAATTCAATAAAATAAAATCTGGAATTAAAAGTCCAATGCTGACCATGAATCAATTGTTGGAGCAAAAACAAAATTTGGTTCACTCCCCTTAAGGGAAGGAAATTGCTATCCTTACCTGGCCTAGATGTGACACCAGACCCACAGCAATGTGATTGACCCTTCACTATCCTCTGGACAATTAGGGATGGGCAATAAATGCTGGCCTAGCCAGTGATGCCCACAGTGTATAAAAAAGAAATTTGCTGAAAATGATGGAGAAATGTAATGGTTACACTCTATTCTTCTTGGAAGGATTATAAACAACTACCAAAGACTAATGTTCCAGTTAAGTTGTGTGCATGCATATTCATGCAGAAATCGTGAAAGCACCTTGCAGAGAACAAAGAGGCAAAGCAAAGAGAAATTGAAGGGAGCATAATCTAAGACGACCGCAATCCTGAATTGTTTTGTCAAGTAAGGGGTTGTTTGCCAGACAGTGTGAATTCCAGGCAGAATCACTGATGCTAAGATGGATCCTGCCATTGCTGAGGAACCGGGGCAGAAAACGCCTGAAGGTGAAGAATGCACATAGCTCTGTTGACTCTGGGAAAGACTGAAGTCCACAAAGGTAACGTCTGGGAGTCAATTTTCTGTGTGAAGGGAACAGAACAGAGACATTATAATCGAAAACTTTGGTCTGCAAATGCAACAGATAACCAGAAAGGCAAATGGAATTTTGTCCTTCATTGCTAAAGGTTTGAGTTTAAAAGCAGGCAGGATATGTTGAAGCTGTACAGGTTGCTGGTGAGGCCACACCTGGAGTACTATGTGCAGTTTTGATTTCCTTACTTGAGAAAGGATGTACTGGCGCTAGAGGGGGTGCAGAGGAGGTTCACTAGGTTGATTCCAGAGTTGAGGGGGTTGGCTTCTGAGGAGATTGGGATTATATTCATTGGATTTTAGAAGAATGAATGGGGATCATATAGAAACATATAAAATTATGAAGGGACTCAATAAGATAGAAGTAGAGAGGATGTTTCCACTAGTGGGTGAAACTAGCACAAGAGGGCAAAGATTTAGGACTGAATTGAGAAGGAATTTCTTCGCCCAGAGGATTGTGAATCTATGAAATTCCATGCCGAGTGAAGTAGTTGAGACTTCCTCACTGAATGTTTTTGAATTAAAATAGACATTTCTTGAACAGTAAATGAATTAAGGGTTATAGCAAGAGGGTAGATAAGTGAAACTGAGGCCACAAAAAGATCAGCCATGATCTTATTGACTGGTGCAGCAGGCTCGAAGGGCCAAATGGCCTATTCCTGCTCCTATGCCTATTTCTTATATTCTTATGAGAGTTCCCTTTCTGACTCAAGTACCAGTGAAAATGCAACTAGTTTGGAGTTCCTATCTGACTAACCGATGTGCTAATAGTCTTGAACAAATTACAAGGATTGGACTCAGTAAAAGATTTTAGTGGGCTCCCGGCTGACTTCTCATGTGTGCTTGACATCTTAACTATTAGCAGGAAATTCTTGGTGCAACACAGAGCTGTCACTTTGGCGAAAATAGAAGGATTGGTGTCTAATTAAGTGCAAAAATTCCAGTGATGAAGTCTTGGCAATCCACCTTCCTTTCACTGATGGTTGAATCAGTTTGATTGTTAAACTTTTGCTAATGTTGCACTGAATGTTCAGAATTGCTAAGGAATTGGTTTTGGAGCCATTGCGTGTATCTAATGACATCTCGGCATCATTATCACCGATCATAAATATACATGCCCATAGTTGGATGGATGTTTCTGGCATCTGGCAGAAATGTTACTTGACATGGAAAACTGCACCCACCTTCTATTCCATTGACAGCGACTCAGTGCTCAAGCATTGGCTTGATTCAAATTTTTTTTTTCCATGGTTTCAACTCCCTCTATGACCAAACATTTGGTCACCTGACCTAATGGGGCAAACATTCTGATTTGGATCAGAATTTTTACTTCCAATCCAGATTCATTCAAACCTATCTTTATTGAATTTGCAGGGACCTGCTAAAAATGATCCCAGGAATCTCTGAAGACAGGAGTGAAGGTGATTCATGTGAAAACCAAACTCACTTTCTCAGGTGCCATGTTCTGTGCTTTAAAGACCTTACAAACACTTTGAAGTTGAGTCATAGACTGGGAGAAGGTAAGCTTGTAAGGTCAGGGCAGTGATGGGGTTCCAGGTTGTTAAGAGGATCAGGAAGACATACAGGTGAGGGGAGTAGGATGCCAGTGGGTGAGGTTTTGGAGGGGCAGATGAGTGAAGGGAATAAGTGCCGGGTGGATGATAGTTTAGATTAGATTAGATTAGATTAGATTAGATTAGATTACAGTGTGGAAACAGGCCCTTCGGCCCAACAAGTCCACACCGACCCGCCGAAGCGAAACCCACCCATACCCCTACATTTACCCCTTACCTAACACTACGGGCAATTTAGCATGGCCAATTCACCTGACCCTGCACATCTTTTTGGACTGTGGGAGGAAACCGGAGCACCCGGAGGAAACCCACGCAGACACGGGGAGAACGTGCAAACTCCACACAGTCAGTCGCCTGAGGCGGGAATTGAACCCGGGTCTCAGGCGCTGTGAGGCAGCAGTGCTAACCACTGTGCCACCGTGCCGCCCACAAAGGGCTCAGGAAAGTAGATATAGTAGCTCAGAGAGGTCTGGTTGGGGGGAATGTTAGGCACTGTTGGGCAGGTCTAATCAAGGATTGGCAGTGTTGGGTTGAGGAGCCTCAGGTCATTAGACAGAGGGGTATCAGATGAGTGGGTTCACTTCAGGGTGTGTCTGGTATTGGGGGTGTACTTGGAGTTGAGGGGTACTTGGAGTTGTCAGTGGCAAGTCAGAGGGTCTGTTTAATAGCTATCCAGGAATTACAGAAGGCTTTAATCCTCTACACAACAAAACCAACTTGCCAAACCATCTGTTCAACCAAACTTTTGTCACTATATCTAAATTCTCCTTTCATATCATTCTGACACCTTGCTTCCATTTGGAAAAGCTTAACATCTGTCATAGCAATATTGTTAAAAGCAATTATTAAAGATGTCATAATAGGGCACTTGGATAAATTCATGGTAATCAGGCAGAGTCAATGTGGTTTTGTCAAAGGGAAACTGTGTTTAACTAATTTTTATAGTTTCTTGAAGAAGCAACTAGTGCAATAGATAAAGGAGAACTATTGGATGCATTTTATTTCGATGTTCAGAATGAATTTGATAATGGACCATTTCAATGATTATTGTGGAATGTAAAAGCTCACAGTGTTGAGGGTAACATTCCGCATGTTCAGAAGACTGGCTGGCAGGATGTTACACGTTGACTGCCACAGGAGTTGGTACTGGGACCTCCACTCTTAACAATTTTCATAAATGTTTGGACAAAGGAACCAAAGGTGTGATTGTAAACATTGTTAATGACTTAAAGGTAAGTAGGAAAGTGTGTGTGATAGGAACAGAAGAAGGCTACAAAGGAAAGTAGGTAGGTCCAGGGAGTTGGTGAAGATCTGGAAGGTTGCAACTTTGGGAAAGATGTGGGAAATAAGTTTACTCATTTTGGCAGGAAAAATGCAGAGACGCGTATTACGTGAACAGTGAGAGATTGCAGAGTCATGAAATGCTGAGGGATCTGGGTGTCCTTGTGCACATATCATAGAAGTTTAGTATGCACATACAACAAATAATCATGGAAGCAGATAAAATGCTATTTTCTATTGTAAAGGAAATTGAATGTTAAAGTAGGGAGGTTTTGACTCAGTTATAAAGGAAATTGCTGAGACAGCATCTGGAGCACTGTGTATTGTATTTAAGGAAGGATGTAAGTGTGTTGAAAGCACACTTTATTTACTAGAATAATACCTGAAATGGGTGGATTTTCTGATATGGAAAATTTGGATACACCGGGCCTGTGGATGCTGGGTGAGAATAGAATGTATCTGTACAATCTTCCTAAGGTCCTAGTATTTACGCCTGACCAAATGTATCTACACTTATTGCAATAATTCATTATCTCTGAACAGTGCTTCTTCTGCACATAGTTTACTGTGGTATATCTTCTAATAATAATCATTAAATGAGGCCAAGATTAAGCAAAAACCAAGAACTGGCGACAGCCAACTATGTCAAACAATCTTTAGCACGTACAATTACTGATAGAGGTGACTAATATGACAAGATACCAGCAATAGTCATTTAGCAAAATAACACACTATTTCTTGCTTCTTTTCTTGAGTATGCTTGATCCAAGCATTGACATGTATAGATCAAATTGGAATGCCAGGCATCACATCAGTCAGTTGGATTTTTCATAGCATTACTTACAGTGTGGGAACAGGCCCTTCGGCCCAACAAGTCCACACCGAAGCGCACCCACCCAGACCCATTCCCCTACATTTACCCCTGCACCTAACTCTACGGGCAATTTAGCATGGCCAATTCACCTAACCTGCACATTTTTGGACTGTGGGAGGAAACCGGAGCACCCGGAGGAAACCCACGCAGACATGGGGAGAATGTGCAAACTCCGCACAGTCAGTAGCCTGAGGCGGGAATTGAACCCGGATCTCTGGCACTGTGAGACAGCAGTGCTAACCACTGTGCCACCATGCCTCCCACCGTGATTCACTGCCAATTTGTTGTGCTCAGTACATGCAGTGAAAGCAGCTACAAGCGCTATATCTATGAGGAAAGACACACAGGTAGCAGCTCACAGTGTAGCCCTTCTCCAGGAACATCAGGTAGGACCTAGTAATGCTGCTGGAAGCAATTTGATTTCTCCTACTTTGTTACTGAACAAGTAGTTTCAAATGACACAGCAACTTTCCAAACCTATTTCCAAAAGGTTTCCAGAAAAACATGAAGATCCTTAAAGAAGAGAGAATCTGATAAATGTCTCCAACAAAACCAATAGTCCCTGCTGACAATCAATGGGTGTTGAACTGAAAAATAACAGTGCCTAGGGCTGCTTGGTTTATCAATATAAAGTTAGTGTTGCAGTTTTGTGCTGAATGTTCCGTGGCCATTGTATTTTGTGCAATATCTGGTACAAAATAACTGAACGCTTCCTAATTTACACCATCAGAACGAGGAAACCAGAGAACATGGAAGAAACTCATGCAGACACAGGGAGAACATGCAAACTCCACACAGACAGTTGCCCGAGGCTGGAATCAAACCCGGGTCCCTGGCACTGTGAGGCTGTAGTACTATCCACTGAGCCACTGTGTCGCCCTTATCCTGCCCTCTTGGTGACAGTGCATGTTTTGTATGCACAGCAGTAAAATCTAATGCATCTTCCAGGCCCTTTACCAATAGGGCACAAATTGATGTGGCCCACAGCTGGGTGTCAGTAAATGGCTTTCGGGATTAGGGTTGCCTTGTGTTAGATGTTGTGGGAAACCTGCAAATATTTGCCCTAAATCCCTACAGCAGCAACTGGCTGATGTGGTATGCTTTCAGGCACATATTCTATCATTTGAAGGGGGTAAGCTGGATGCAGTGCTGACCTGATTATTGTCATTTGTATCCTTGTATGCTCTTGCTGTCAAACCATTCCTTTACTATGTCAGGTTACTCATAAGGTTTGACATCTGGTTGCTTTGAGCTTTGCAAAAACCTTCGAAATCGCATCTAATCCTCCAGCAATTGAAGTCAGATTGAGGCCAAAGTACAGCTTTCTGTAAGGTGTAGCAAATATAATTTAGATCATGCAATTTTATTTACTGGAAAGTTGACATATTCTGGTGGTTATAAAGAATCAAAGCATAAAGATGAGCTTTTATAACTTGCAGTGCCATTTCTGCTCAAACATACAAGAATTTGGTGCTGTATATTTGACCACAGCATATTCTGCAATAGTATATAAAATATATATCTGTGGATAGAAATTGATAAACTTTCATCCAATGTATGGGCATAAAATGAATACAGGACATACCAATTTAGTAGTGGAGCTGCTTCTATCAAACCTGCATTGGCCCTCCTGTTGAAGTTGTGTGTCTCTGTCTAATTTCTCAACCTGGAAGAGACAAAAAGTATGCCTTTAACTATATGAACTAGGAGCTTAATGCCCATTGACAAACATCTTTTCTGGGTCCAAGACTTGACATGAAAATGCCTCCAGACCAAAACTTGCCCAACAATTTAAATTATTCAAAACTTTTCCTCAGGCCTCTAAACATTTGAGGGCAACTGATATAAGAATGCTTCTTGTTTAACTTACACAATTCAAGCTATTTGCATGAACCATGATTTTCTATTAACTTACAAGCTTTGCAATACCAACGCGATATCTCACTATGTAAGAATCTATAATATTGAAATGCAGTATGGCTGTGACCACATATTAGAAGCAAATTGCACTCCCAGCATGTTGCCTTGCCCACTAGAGAGTAAAATAGGAAATCAAACCGACCAGAAATTATGGAGGCCCATTCCCGAATTCCAGAAATGCATTCCCAGCTGGTGAAACTCTGCACTGGGAGCACAATTCTGTACAATCACGTTAATTATGGACGTTGGCTTCTATTCACATTTCATCAGTCTTCAAACTCGAGAAAGTGATTGCTCCAGGCATGACAATCAGAGAGAAATCTAAGAAGTGGAGCATGAACAAACACAGAGAATGTCAGAGAAACCCAACAGGTCTGGCAGCATCTGTGGAGTTGGCGATCACGTTTCAGGTCTGGCATGACTTTACTTCAGGACTCTTCAGAAACGGCGAGAGGGTTTTGTGACCATCAACATGTTACCTCTGTGATTGATCTTACGACTGTTGTTTTGAGAGCATGAAATTTTCCATCAAGAATTATTCAGCTGGTGAAAAGACTGAAAGAAAAGGCATTTAGCAGTGAGCACAAAACCTTCATTACACTTTGGCACGGTAAAGCTGAAAAACCACACGGGTCACACAAAATAGCCTTTCCCTTTCAGAGCTGGTCAAACTGCTGTACATTTTCAGTACTTCAAGCTTTATTTTAAATTTAAACTAATCTCCAACTTCTCTTCAGCTCTCTAAACCAACCTGACTGCATTCAAATTATTGTGGCATTATTTAAGTGGCATCAAAAAAAGTTGAAATTGTTTGCTAACGCAATGTAATTTCCCTCTAATTAAAATCCTGGAACAATCTTCCACACAATCACTTTAGCTCTACCTTGCTTTTCTACTGCAATGATTAATCTCGTTCTCTGATGTTTAAGAACATAACCCATTTGTTAAAAAAAAAATGATGCATTTCTTCTCAAACAAAATCCCCTGTCAGTGTTTTTTTAGGTGGAGCCCTGTTTGTTCATTTAAAGCAAAAATTGTAATAAAGCTGATTCATTCGAATTCCCTCCTTATGGAAGACATTTTGATCTCAATGAAAACTTCAGAGTAAGAAACCGCAGAGTGAAAGGATGTGTTTATTAGACATTGAAGTGTGTTCTGCAGGGACTTTGAATGGGGATTTATTTTCTCTTTTAACACTGATATATGGAGCTCTCTTCACCACTGTTAGTCAACTGCCTCGTTCAAACATTGGCAACAAGCTCAGTTTCCTTGGTTGTACTAAAATTATTCACTTGAGACTAGTGGCTGCAAGAGCCATCTGTACTTCCTTACTTACACTCCAAAATGTCACAAAGACATGTCCAAGCTGCCACTGTCATTTACTGTTCAAATTTTCTCTTTAGGCTTAACATTGCACTCATAATAATGATATCATCCAACTTTGATTCCTGTGACTAGAACATGAAAGTTAGTGTAACAAAAACACTGGGGTCCTGATGTTTATTTGGGGACAGGTTTAGAATTAGAATTGGACTTTATTGTCACATGTACTTAAGTACAAAATACATGAGTACAATGAAACATGTACAAAAACCTGAGTACCTAGGTATAAATCTTAGGTTCTAAAATAGATAAGGTACAAAAATAGAGAAATAAACAGAAAAGCTAAAAGTTCTACATTACAGGTTTGTAATGAAGCAGGGATGCTCTACTATCTTCTGAGAAACCTGCAAGTATCTTCAGTAGTTCTGGCCCTGAATTCTGAGTTTGACATGATTGGGTGAGAAAGCAGCATGATAAAACCTCATGTAATGCAAATCACAATGCAATCTGAAAATGGGTTTGTATCAGCTTGGGGGAGCTGAAGGAAAAGGAAGGAAACTCAAGATGGAATCGTCATGTTGATTGACTCTCTCTGCTTGAAGGATGCTTTATTTGATGTGTTGCTAGGGAGATGTGGGGTAGGGGCTTGGACTCTTAACCAGTGGCAAGAGGCCTGAAACTATTACTAAGAAGATATGGATAAAAGTGGACCAAAAGGTCAGTAACAGTTATGTTAGAATAGTGCTTTATGATGGAATCAAATGAGAAAAGGTGACTGCGGTTAGACATTCACCTACATCCTGCTGTGCTCAACAGCTACTCCTTCACTCTGCCTTCTCAAGCCTGCTGCCTCATATTCACTTACCTTGAACACAATTCCTCAAATTTACCATCTATCCTTCTATTACTGCCCTCAACCACTTCCGTATGGAATTTGAAATTTCTATTTGATCATAAAATTCACCAAAGGCTCTCCAGCCATTGTCCCATGTTGCGGGAGAGTAAAGAAAATGATGAACTGGGATTATGAAGGCCAGAGTTGGAGAGGGGAAGGCACTAGAGATCAGTGACTTTGTTATCTTTGTCCATTGGAGATGGGGGGGGATGGGAACCAATGAAATATCAACAATTCACATGTCACACAACACACAATTATATTGACTTGATTTCTGCATGGAGTGAAATATGATCACCTTCATTATCATCTTAACTTGTCAGTGTTTATTTACAGATTCATATCCAGTATCTCCACCAGAGCAATAACACATGTATCAGGAGTCAGTGATGCTAACTCCTCCTCAGATGAACTGAGACCACATCTGGTGGACCATGCATAGTCCACCAGATGTGGTCTTCACCTTATTTATGGGAAGATGCAAATGCATTGGAAGCAGTTCAGAAAACGTTGACTTGATGAATAACTGAAAGGGGAAAGTCATCTTATCAGGAAAGGTTGGACAGGTTAGGCCTGTATCTGATGGAGTTTAAAACCGTAAACTATAAATTCTTTGGGGTCTTGACAAGGTAGATGAGAAAAGAATATTTCCTCTTAAAGGAGTTTCAAGTACTAGGGGGTCACTGAATTTAAATAAGGAGTCAGCATTTAAAATTGACTCTACGAATTTCTTTTTCCTCATAGGATCATAAGACCTTGAGAGCATAAGATATAGGAGCAGAATTAGGCCTCCATCCCACTGGGTCTGCTCCACCATTTAATTGATATGTTTCTCAAACCTCATTCTCCTGCCTTCTCCCTGTAATCTTTGATCCCCTTAAAAATCAAGAACCTACCTATCTCTCTGTCTTAAATACAGTCAATGACTTGGCCTCCACAACCCTCTACACCGATGAGTTCCCCAGATTCACCACCCTCTGGCTGAAGAAATTCCCGCTCATCTCAGTTCTAACGGATCATCCCTTCATTCTGAGACTCTGCCCTCAGGTCATAGTCTCTCTTACTAGTAGAAACATCTTCTCCACGTCCACTATATCCAGGCCTCTCAGTATTCTGTAAGTTTCAATGACATCCTCCTCATCCTTTTAAACTCCATTGAATACAGACTTCAACCACTCCTCTTATGACAAGCCCGTCATCCCTGGGATCATTTTTGTAAACCTCCTCCTGATGAAAGCTCCCAACCAGAAACATCGACTCCTCTTCTCCTCTGATGCTGCTTGACCTGCTGTGTTTTTTCCAGCACCACACTTTATCAACTCTGACTTTCCAGCATCTGCAGTCCTCACTATCTCCAACCTCCTCTGGACACCTTTCAATGCCAGCACATCCTTCCTCAGTTATGGGGCCCAAAACTGCTCACAATATTCTAAATGGGGTCTCATCAGAACCTTATATAGCCTCAGCAGTACATATCTGATCTTGTAACTCAGGTCTCTCAAAACATATAACTACCCATTGTTGGCCTTCTGAATTGCCAACTGAATTTATATAATAACCTTAAGAGAATCCTGAATTAAGATTTCCGAGTCCCTTTGTGCTTCAGATTTCAGAAGCCTTTCCCCTAATAGAAAATAGTCTAAGCCTCTATTCTTCCTACTAAAATGCATAATCTCACACACTTTACACATTGTATTCTATTTGCCACATTTTTGCCCACTCTCCAAGCCTGTCCAAGTCCTTGTGCAGCCTTCCCATTTCTTCAATACTATCTGTTCCTTCACCTATCTTTATGTCATCTGCAAACCGAATAACAATACCCTCCGTTTCTTCCTCCAGATTGTTAATATATAACACAAACAGTTGTGGTCCCAACACCAAATCCTGAAGAACTCCACTAGTCAAGCTGCCAATCCCCAATCATGCCATTACCTTGCCCCTAACAACATGGACTCTTGTCTTACTTAGACGGCTCCTGTGCAGCACCTTATCAGTAGCCTACTGGAAATCCAAACAGATAACATCTATGGCTCAGCTTTGTCTAATTTGATCATAACCTCCTCAAAGAACTCTAACAGATTTGGCAGGCATGATCTTCCTTTGTCAAAGCCAAGCTTGACAATTTAGTTAGAGTTGTTTGAGGAAGTAACAAGTGAGATAGATAAAGGCGAACCCTAGTTGATGTAATATATTTGGATTTCCAAAAGGTAGTTGATAAGGTAATGTACTTTAATATGGCTACTTAATAAGATGAGAGCCCATGATGTTGTGGGCAGCATATATTTGCAGGGTAAGAGGATTGGCTAACTAACAGCAGACACAGAGTTGGGCTAGAAGGGTCATTTTCAAGATGGCAACCCGTAACAAGAGGATTACCACAGGGATCAGTGTTAGGGCCTCAATTATTTACAATCCGTATTCATGACTTGGATGAGGGAAGTGAATGTGCTATTGCCACATTTGCGGATGGCACAAAAATAGATGAGAAGGTACAGAGTGATATCGACAGGTTAAGCGAGTGAGCAAAAACTGGGGCAATGGAACATAATGTGGGAAAATGTGAAGTTATGCACTTTTACAGGAGGAATAGAGATGTTGAATATCATTTAAATTAACTAAATATTACAGAGATCTGTAGCACAGAAGAATTTGGGGTTCTTGTGCATCAATCAGAAAAAGCTACTATCCAAGCTCAGAGAGTAATAAAATGTTAGCCTTCATTTCAAAGGGAATGGAGTATAAAAACAGATAAGTCTTGCTAAAACTGTACAAGGAGCTAACCACACCGCATCTGCAAATCTATGAGCAGTTTGGCCCCTTTATCAAAAAGAAATTGGAGGGAGTCCAATCACAAGGTGATTCCAGATATGGAGAGATTTTCTCCTGAGGAAAAGTGGAGGAGATTGGTCTTGCACTCATTCAAGTCTAGAAGAATGAGAGGACAACTTATTGAAACATGTAAATTCCTTAGAGGGCTCGACAAGGTAAATGGTAGAGGTTGTTTTCACTTGTGGGAAAATCTAGGACCACAGCATATAATATCAAACTAAGGAGTCACCCATTTAAGACAGAGTTAAGGAATGTTTTTCTCTCAGGGTAGTGAATCTGTGGAATTCTTTACTACAGTCAGCTTTTGAAGCTAAGTGATTAAGTATATGCAAGATTGACATAGACAAAATGGTTTAATCAGTAAAGGAATGAGAGTATTGTGACAAACCAGAAAAATGAACTTGAGCACTATCAGATTGTTCATGGCCTGTGGCTGTCATTGGCTAATGGCAAACATTCATTGTTATCTCTAATTGCCCAGGAGAACATTAGAGGTGAGCTGCCATCTTGAAGCCCTGCAGATCTTGAGATGTAGGTATACCCACTGTGCTGAAAGGAAAGGAGTACTAGGGTTTTGTTCCAGCAGTAATGGAGGAACTTTGATATAGTTCCAAGTCAGGATGGTGTGTGATTTGAAGCGGAACATTAGGTGGTTGGTGCTCCCATGAATCTTCTGCCCTTCTAGGTGGTAGAGATTGTGGGTTTGGAATGTGCTATATATAGGGGTGGTCTTGGTGAGTTACAGTGGTGCGTCTTGTAGATGGGATACACTCTGCTATGGTGTGAAGGGAGTAGGTGTTGAAAGTGGAGGATGTGGTGACATTCAAGTGGGCTTTATCCAGGATGGTATCAAACTTTTTAAATGTTATTGGAGCTACACTCATCTAGGCAAGTGGGTGTATTCCATCATGCTCCTGACTTGTGGCTTATAGATGGAGGACAGGTTTTGAGGTGACCAGAGGTGAATTACTCTCTGTAAAATTCTTAGCCCCTGATCTAGCGTTAATATATATATTTCATTAAATGTCATGAATAAGTACCAAAAAGAATAAAAAAAGACTAATGAATGCTGACCTTCATATCTAGGAAAGAATAAATTTTTTGCAATGTTTGTGAAGATTTGTAGCTCAGGTTGAGGTTTAGGGTGTAGGTTTGCTCGCTGAGCTATAGGTTTGATATCCATTACCTGGCTAGGTAACATCATCAGTGGCGACCTCCAAGTGAAGCGAAGCTGTTGTCTCCTGCTTTCTATTTATATGTTTGTCCTGGATGGGGTTCCTGGGGTTTGTAGTGATGTCATTTCCTGTTCGTTTTCTGGGGAGTTGATAGATGGTATCTAGATCTATGTGTTTGTTTATGGTGTTGTGGTTGGAGTGCCAGGCCTCTAGGAATTCTCTGGCATGTCTTTGCTTAGCCTGTCCCAGTTAGATGTGTTGTCCCAGTCGAAATGGTGGTTTTTTTCATCCGTGTGTAGGGCCACGAGAGAGAGAGGGTCGTGTTTTTTTGTGGCTAGCTGGTGTTTGTGTATCCTGGTGGCTAACTTTCTTCCTGTTTGTCATACGTAGTGTTTGTGGCAGTCCTTGCATGGAATTTTGTAGATGACGTTGGTTTTGTCCATGGGTTGTACTGGGTCTTTTAAGTTTGTTTTTTTTTTAGATTAGATTCCCTACAGTCCAACAAGTCCACACCGACCCTCTGAAGAGCAACTGACCCTACATTTACCCCTTCACCTAACACTACAGGCAATTAGCATGGCCAATTCACTTAACCTGCACATTTTTGGACTGTGGGAGGAAACCCACGCAGACACGGGGAGAACGTGCAAACTCCATACAGACAGTTGCCGGAGGCAGGAATTGAGCCTGGGTCCCTGGCGCTGTGAGGCAGCAGTGCTAACCACTGTGCCACCTGCCGCCCATAAATAGTGCCTTATATGAACACCAGACTTCCTGAAGCCAGTGAAATAATTTGAAATGTAGTTATAGTAATAATTTAGAAAAGGCAGCAGTCAATTTGAACACAACAATCTTCCATGAGCAGATAATAATGTCCAGATAAACTTATTTATCATGATGTTGATTGAGGGATAAATGTTGCTAGGATACCAGGGATAATCCACAGCTCTTCATTGAAATAGGGCCATGAGATTATTTACATCTGACTGAAATGGAAGGCAAGGCCTTGGTTTAACATCTCATACAAAATACAACACCTTCAAAAGGGCAGCATTTCCTCAGTATTGCACTGGACCTGACCTGAATTATTGTGTGCAATTCTTTGATCTTGTGTTCAGAACACAAAAACATCTGACTCAAACGCTAGAGTTCTATCAGCTGAACCACAGCTGACACAAGGACAAGAACAAAGGGGCTTGTAAGTTATGCTTCACCAGTACAAGGTCTTAGTTGGACAACAACTGGAGTACTGAGTAGGCACCACACCCGAGAAATAATATATGGCCCTGGACGGAGTGCAATGTAGATTTGTCAGAATGTCACCTTAACTCAAACTACAAGGAAAATGTGGCTTTTATTTCCTGAAAGTCAGACAGTAAGTGGCGATTTGATCAAAGTTTTTGAGATATTATGAGGTACAGACTGGGTAGACAGAGGAACTATTTGCTGTGGTTGAAATATATATGACTTAGAGGGTGCAACCTAAAAATCTAAGCCAGAAATTAGGAAAGGTTTCTACACACATTGTGGCAGAAAATAATATGCTCTTGACTGGTGTTGAAGGATCTTAAGCACGCTTGTATTTTATACTTTGTTTTATGTCTTCCAACTAAATCACTTTGATAATAATCAGCTGTAACTTCCAAGCAAGGCCAATATGAGCCTGAAGTGCAAGATTATATAAACTCTTTTTATTGTTGGTTCTTTGAAACAGCAAATTGAGAATTTGGCCTTGAGCTGAGCTTTTAGTTTTATTATTGAACAGGAGGAGGAAACGGCCCATTTAATGGTTCCTATCTTGCTGTTTGGCTCAGACCTTGTCTTTTCTAACAAATCATAAATATTTCACTTAACTGATCATTTTTGCTTACTCATTAAAATTCCTAAGTATGCAATATTTCTTACAGTTGAAAAACGTGGTGCTGGAAAAACAGCAGGCCAGGCAGTATCCGAGGAGCAGGAGAATCGATGTGTCAGGCATAAGCCCTTCATCAGAAGGGTTTATTTTTCAACTCTGGTCTCCAGCATCTGCAGTCCTCACTTTCTCCTGATATTTCTTACAGTTCCATCTTCTGTCTGATTATCTTTCTACTTTCTTTAATCTCTCTCACGTTTCTTATACCTACAAATTTAATTTATTTTTATATACACTTTTGCATTTCTGTTCAATCTGAAGTCATGTTTAGTTATGGAAGCTAGGTATCTTGGGAAGTAAATAGTGATATCTTGAAATATCTTAATTACAGAAGAGGAGGATAAATTCCCCGGACTGGATCAGGTGCATTCTTGAACTCTATGGGAAGTAAGGGAAGTGATTGCTAAGCCTCTTGCTGAGATATTTGTATCATCGATAGTCACAGGTGAGGTGCTGGAAGGCTGGAGGTTAGCTAACGCAATGTCACTATTTAAGAAAGGTAGCAACGGAAATCCAGGGAACTATAGACCAGTGAGCCTTCGGTCCAACTCATCCATGCCGACCAGATATAAGTTGCCCCATAGGTCCCTTTTAAATCTTTCCTCTCTCACCTTAAACCTATGCCTTCCAGTTTTGGACTCCCCAACCCAGGGAAAAGATCTTGTCTATTTACCCTATCCATGCCCGTCATGACTTTTTAAATTTCAATAAGGTCACCCCTCAGTATCTAATGCTCCAGGGAAAATAGCCCCAACCTATTCAGCTTCTCCCGAGAGCTCATACACTCCAACCCTGGCAACATCCTTGTAAATCTTTTATGAACCCTTTCAAGTTTCATAATATGCTTCCTCTAGTGGGGAGACTAGAAGCGAATGCAGTATTACAAAAATGGCCTAACTAATGTCCCGTACAGCTGCAACATGGCCTCCCAACGCCTACACTCAATGCACTGACCAATAACAACAAGCATACTAAAAGCCTTTTTCACTATCCTGTCTACCTGCGATAGCACTTTCAAGAAATTATGAACGTGCACTTTTTGTTCAGTGGGACAGTTTCATCTCTATTTCATTTGCAAACGTATCCCTGACCAGCAACTTACTTATTTCATGTTATTTATAGAATCAATCAACTGAACACAGAGAAAAGAAGATTAAGAGTCTGTTTGTTTCAGATTGATAAAATCAGAAATAGGGATAATGAGGATTTCAGCAGATTATTTAAGCTATGGTGTGATTACTGAAGCAGACAAATATCAGTAGATAATGATGAAACCTCAGCAAACTTGAGTTAAATGGAGGCATAAGGAAGAGTTGTGTCAAAGCAGATGTGTCAAATAACTCCTTTACAAAAAGTTCAAGTAGGGTGACAATGGCAGTCAAGAAAATGCTCGATTACTAGCATCTGTGAGCAAAAGACATCTTAATATCTTTTGAGTGCAATATTTCAGCACTTAGGTAAAGAGTTCCATCTGCAGGCCAACACTCCTTTCCTTTTCAGACATTAACCAATTTGTTCTGTATTTCCAGCATGTACCAGTGCAGAATTTTCCCATTTGAATATAAAGTATGGCAGCAATCATGTGGAATGGTGTCACATCCATCAATGCCCCGGAGTGAGTTATCTCATCCGTTCCTGCACTTAGAGTCATAGAGTCATAGAGATGTACACCATGGAAACAGACCCTTCAGTCCAACTTATCCTTGCCAACCAGATATCTTAAATTAATCCACTACCATTTACAAGCACTTGGCCCATATCTCTCTAAACCCTTTCTATTCCTATACCCATCCAGATGCCTTTTAAATGTTATAATTGTACCAGCCTCAACCACATCCTCTGGCAGCTCATTCCATACACACACCACCCTTTACATGAAAAAGTTGTCCCTTAGCTCCGTTTTAAATGTTTTCCCTTCTCACCCCAAACCTATGTCCTGTAGTTCCGGACTCCGTCACCCCAGGGAAAAGACCTTGTCTATTTATTCTATCCATGCCCCTCCTGATTTTATAAACTTCTATAAGGTTACCCCTCAGCCTCGGACACTCCAGGAAAAACAGTCCCAGCCTATTTTCCCTATAGCTCAAATCCTCCAACCCTGGCAACATCCCCATTAACAGCTCATTATCTGTGCAAGCGAGACGTCACACATGTTTCGCACAGTGAGCAACCCTGGATAGATCGCTCTCTAAGTTGTATGGGTGCAATTGACTGCACCCTGTACTTGTAGGAAGCCAGCGATGGGTTTAGAATCCAAATGCCCTTGCTACCTGACTGGCAAGGCCAAAGGGGAGTGAGATGATTCATTCTGATAAACATGCCATTGGTGAAACCCTAGATGCATTTATGAATAGAGGACTGTCTAACCCTACGTAGGCTCATAGTTTAGATTTAGATTTTATTGTCACATGTACTCAAGTACAGATGTACAGGTGCACAGTGAAAGTGTACAATGTCACCACACATGGCACCATCTTAGGTACAAGGTACCGAAGTACAAAACACTTAAGATAGTTGTTGCATGAACTTACTTCCCGCTTGCAAAAAAAACAGTTATAATCTTTTGGTCTCCAGAGATGGGATTGCCTTTGTGAACACATGCTCTTATTCAGAAGCTGGCATTGGTATATGGCACAATGACACAGGACATCTTTAATCTCCTCTGCATTAGCTCTCACTCATTTTTAGGTTGCAGCTCCAAAGTCTGTAGATCGGGTTCCACACCAGTTCACTGGGATTGATTTTATCCTGTTGCTACTACCTCTGTATCTTCTTGGATCTGCAAAAGCTGCTCTCACTGAGGTCTCTGCACCTCTTTCTTTGTAGCAGCAGCTTTGCCAGAAGAACAGTGGGATTGACCTTGGTCCTTGAATCCTCACTCAAAGCAAATTTGTGAGAACAGTGAGAGAGATTACACAGACTTATTATTAAAGAGACACCCGAGTTTTGACATCCTCTACAATGAAGCTGCAGGCTATGCCTTCACAATGGGTGAAAGCTGAGTCTGAGCAAAGAAGCAAATACACTATGTTAATTAATTGGTCATCTAAGATAATGAGTTGGGCTGAGAGCAGCAGGGCTGACTTGGCATTGCCCACCTCCCCATAAGACCATGGCTATGTCAGGGGTAGGCTGGAGGATGCTAGGAAGGGACTCACCAACTGCAAGGGACAGTAGCATTCTGCTCCGAAAGGAGTGGTTGCTTTTCTGGTCAGTTTCCTGTGCTCCTCAATGCCTTCCCAATGTTATTGTAGGACTCTTTACATTGTAGATGCTGTGTGAGTGGAAATGTGGGAAAAGGTTAGGGGAAACAAGTGGACGTAAAGAGTGAGGGAACATGGAAGGGACATTGGGGCTATGAAGAGTCGGAGCATGGGGGCCTTGGGGTTATGAAGGGTGAGGGAGTCAAGAGGTTATGGGAGTGAGAGAGGTGAAAGAAGGTTGAGGGCTGAGCCGCTCAAAGTTATCTACAGAACTGAGTTGGTGTCCTGGCAAACAGAGGCTGGCTTTCTAACCTGGCCACCACAGCAATCTCGCATTTGCATGCAAACCTCCATCCTGCCCTGATTCTGAGCTCAAAAATATGGGAAGCGGACATGGCTATTCAGGAAGTGAGATCTCAAGAATGGAAAATGACCCAATGATGATGATGAGGGAACAGCTGTAGATGTGAAATACATGAACATCAGTAAGGCGTTTGATAAGGTTCCCCATGGTAGACTGATGGAGAAAGTGAAGTCACATGGGTCCAGGGTGTACTACCTGGATGGATAAAGAACTGGCTGGACAACAGCAGACAGAGAGTAGTAGTGGGAGTTTCTCAAAATGGAGACCTGTCACCAGTGGTGTTCCACAGGGATCCAAGCTGGGATCACACCTCTCCCTGCCTACCCCTCCGTAAAAATCAGACTTGAACCTTCCTATCCTTGGCCAAACCACACCACAGCCATTTCATGGTCTATTACTTCAGTAAAGGTGAAATCTCTTTCTCCATGTGGGGAAGATGGCCTACCTCTGAGAGAAGCTTACCAATCAATATCCCACAAAATTGAATTCAATCAAAAAAGATCTGCAATTTTTATAACGTCTAACCTAATTGTAACCATTGTCAATTGTCATACAAATCCTACTTGAGATATACATAAATGATCTGGAGGAAGGTACAGGTGGTCTGATTAGCAAGTTTGCAGATGACACTAAGATTGGTGGGGTAGCAGATACTGAAGGGGACTGTCAGAGAAAACAGCAGAAAACAGATAGATTGGAGAGTTGGGCAAAGAAATGGAAGATGAAGTTCAATCCGGATAAATGTGAGGTGATTCATTTTGGAAGATCTAATTCAAGACCAAAGGGTAACTGTATTTTCCTTGAGGTGGGGGAGTCCAAAACTAGAGGGAATAGGTTTAAGGTGAAGGGGAAAGATAAAGAAGACCAAAGGGGCAACGTTTTCAACAGCGGGCGATGCATGGAATGAGCTGCCTCTTGAAGTAGTGCTGGTACAATTATAATATTTTAAAGGCATCTGGATGGATGCATGAATTGGAAGGATTTAGAGGGATATGGGCCAAATGCTGGGAAATGGAACTAGATTTATATAAGATATCTGGATTGCATGGATGAGTTGTTTCTGTGCTGTATATCTCTATGACTCCATGACTCTATATGGGTGCAATTAGCAAAGCCAGCATTAATTGCCTATCCCCAGTTATCCTTTAAACTGGTTGAGTATGCTCCTCTTGAAGCACTGCAGTCATACGGTGAAGGGTATTCCGCAACGCAAGGGATGGAGCTCCGGGAGTTTAATGCAGTGATATGAAATTAATTGAGTATAAAAGCTACAAATCCAGAAAAAAAAACCAGGATTTAGCTCAGAGATAGCTATTGGAGATTTGTGGTGTGCTCCATTTAATCTTACTCGAGGAAGATTACAAGCTGTCTGTATAATACTCAATAGCCACAATCCTTAATGGGTTCATTCCTGGATGCAGATGAATTTTACATCATGCTGATCTTTTATTACTGCTGTCACTGAAGCTAGATGGAGTTAGTGACCTTACCTCTGTTGATTTGTCTGTAAATAACATATCTCAAAGACTAAGAAGTGGATATCTACAAAACTTGGTAGGCAGATAGAGTATGGACCAGGAAAGAATTAATTAGTTTTTGTGATGCACACGTGGATTTGGATCTTGAAGTACTTAAAAGGGTCTGTTGGAAAGATAGGATAATTTAACTTTTATTATGAGCTGACTCAGCCAAGTGGAAGCTCATAGTAAAAACGTTTCTTTTTTCAGCTTTATGGTAACAGAGCATCAATTAAGCGAGGAAAAAAATCATAGAAGAGGATTGTAATTGCGATAATATTGAGCTAACACAGCAAGGTGGAGGTATATGCTCTACTGAGTGCCTTCCTCACTGTTTCAAATGCATTGCTGACATTACACTAAACAGTTTCAAATGTCAATAAGCATAGTGGAGAGAAAGTTCACACCAATGTTTATTTATTGTAATAGAAATGAGTTATAATCAGAGTGAGAAAAGTGTACTTAAAATGATTATGGCTATATGAAAGTGATAAACATATCGGTGTGGTGAAGATAAATCAATTAATTTTAACTGTGGGAAAACAAAGAGGAGACTACTGACTCTCTCTCTCTCTCTCTCTCTCCACACCTCTCCCTGCCTACCCCTCCGTAAAAATCAGACTTGAACCTTCCTATCCTTGGCCAAACCACACCACAGCCATTTCATGGTCTATTACTTCAGTAAAGGTGAAATCTCTTTCTCCATGTGGGGAAGATGCCCTACCTCTGAGAGAAGCTTCCCAATCAATATCCCACAAAATTGAATTCAAACAAAAAAGATCTGCAATTTTTATAACGTCTAACCTAATTGTAACCACTGTCAATTGTCATACAAATCCATCTGGTTCGCTAATGTCCTTTAGGAAGGAAATCCACTGTCTTTACCTGGTCTGGCCTACAAGTCACTCCATATCCACAATAGTGTCGTGAACTTTAAACTGCCCCCTAACTGGGCAATTAGGGACAGGTAATAAATGCTTAGCCAATGGCATTCACATCCTATTAACAGGTTTAAAAATAGCTCTCTAGACCCACTTGTTCTCCCTGAAGCAGTGGCCACACTTGAGACTGCATTGAATTCCTGTTGGCAATCTTCGATGCAGCTGGATGTGTGGGTAAGGAGGCTCCCTGTATCACTGGAGCCAGGCTGTGGGGTTGCACAGTGATGATGAGAGGTGTGTAAGGGGAAACAGGGCTGGGGGAAGTTTTTGGTGGGGGACCTTCACTGGACACAGTGTTTCCTTATTCCTGTGTTTCATTTTCAGTCTTCAAAACTCCAGAGACAATAAGACTAATTTACTCAGCATCTCATCATAGGCCACTATTCTTAATCCAGCAATTAATCTCATGAATCTTTGCTGCTGGAGGAAAGGCACATAGGTATGAAATTCTTTAGATATGGTGACCTTAACTGTGCACAGTATTCTAGATGTGGTCTCACCAGACACCTTTACAACCGTTGTTCCTTTCCAATTAGGGCTAACATGTAAATTACCTTCTTAATTGCTTGCTGTACTTGCATTCTAACCCTTTGTGTTCCATGTTACGAGTATGCTCTTATTCATAGATTCATCATGTATGTGTGTATGGTCACTCTCACAAAGCTTGCAAGGTTAACTCCATTTCTGTCTCTCCAGATGATGCCAGAATGACTGAGCAGTTCTAACATTTATGGAACCTGGGGGATAATCCAAATTAAAAAGGGGTAAATCAGAAGTCAACAGTTGCTCGGGAGACAAGAAGACAGGAGGAACAAAACTAAGCATTGGATATGCTTTTAGAGCAGAATGATGTGAAAAGGGCAAAAGAAAGGAAACTGTACCTGACTGCACTCAGTGTTCACGACATGGTGGATGATCTAAAGACACAAATAGATGGATGGGTAGCATGGCTGCATAGTGACCAGGAAAGGAAACTGAAGATTCAAGAATATTTGATATTTAGGAAGGACAGACAAGAAGAAAAAGGAGGTAGAGTTGCAGTGATATAAGAGATGTGATCAATACATTGGTAAGGGACAATCTCAGATGAGGAGACCAGTCTGTGAAATCTGTTTGGGTAGAACTAAGAAACAGCAAGGGGCAGCAGAAATTGGTTGGAGTTACTTGCAGGCCACTATATAGCTGTGGTAGTACGGACCATGGTGTTTATCAGGAGATGAGAGAGATATTTAGCATGACCAACACAGTTAGCAAGAAGCAATATAAGATCAGAAGGTGGAGAACCTATATGGATAGAGTTGAGGAAGCACAAAGGAAAATAGACCTTGGTGGGAATTATGTACAACACCTCTAGCAGTAGTCAAGATGTGAGGCAGAAAGTATATCAGGAGAAAGAAAAGATATGTAAAACAGGCAGTATTACAATAATCATGGGGAATTTCAATACGCAGGTTGACTGCAAAAATCAGGTTGGTAGCAGATCCAAAGAAAAGGAATTTGCAGAATATCTACAAGATGGTTTCTTTGAAGCCGCATGTGGTAGAGTCCACTAAGGAACAGGCAGTTCCGGATTTGGTGATGTGTAATGTGGCAGCCTCGATTAGGGAGCTTACGGTGAGGGGCTCAGAATCAGTGAAGTCTTGCTTCAGTTGTATAGATTGCTTAGACCATACCTGGAATACTGTGTGCTGGTTTGGCCTCAATATTTCAGGACAGAAATTATATCCATTGAGGGAGTGCAATAAAGTTTTATCAGATTTGTTCCCAGGACTGTCGTATGAAGAGAGATTGGACAAACCGGGCCTGTATTCTTTGTCGTTTCAAAGAATGAGAGGTGACCTCATTAAAACTTACAGAATACCTAAAGACAGGAATTGAATTGAATTGAATTGAATTTATTGTCACATGTACCGAGGCACAGTGAAAAGCTTTGTCTTGTGAGCAATACAGGCAAATCATACAGTTAAATAGCATAGATAGTAAATCATAGGTAAACAGCGGCAAAAACAAAAACACAGGTATAGGCGAATGTTAAGAGTTTGTGAGTCCATTCAGTATTCTAACAACAGTAGGGTATAAATTGTTACGAAACCGGCTGGTGCGTGTGTTCAGGCTTCTGTACCTTCTCCCCAGTGGTAGAGGTTGTAGAAAAATATTGCCAGGGTGGGATTGATCTTTGAGAATACTGGCAGCCTTTCCTTGACAGCGGGCCTGGTAGATGGATTCTATAAGATGGGAGGTTGGCCTTTGTGATTGTCCGGGCCAAGTTCACCACTCTCTGTAACTGTCTCTGATCTTGAATGGTACAGTTGCCATACCAGGTAGTGATACAACCAGACAGAATGTTCTCGATGGCGCGCCTATAAAAGTTGGCAAGGGTATTCGCCGTCGTGCCAAATTTCCTCAGCTGCCTGATGAAGAAATGTTGTTGGGCCTTTGAAACCATTAAGTCCACATGAAGTGTCCAAGAAAGCTTGTTGTTGATGACCACTCCCAGGAGCTTGACACTCTCCACTTGTTCCACCTCTGTGCTGTTAATATGTTTGGGGGCATGAGTAACATCCTGCCAAAAGTCAATAATGAGTTCCTTGGTTTTGCTGATATTGAGAGTTGGGTTGTTCTCAGTGCACCAGGTCTCCCACCTCCTGTCTGTAGTCTATTTCATTACCATCTGAGATTTGACCGACTATGGTGGTGTCATCAGCGAACTTGTAAATGATATTAGTCTGAACAGACACAGGTTAGATGTTTCCCCTGGTCAGGGAGCCTACAACCAGGGAGCACACCGTAAAAATAAGGGGGAACCACTTAGGTCCAAGATGAGAAGAATTTTTTTTCAGAGGGTTGTGAACGTTTGGAATTGTCTACCTCACAGGGCTGTAGAAGGTCAATCTTTGAGTGTCTTTCGGATAGAGATTGATAGATTTCTGATTGCTAATAGTGCATAGAGTTAAGGTGAATAAAACACATTGAAGTGTTGGATCAGCCATAATCATATTGAGTTCGGGCACAGCCTCAATGGGCTGAATAGCCTCCTCCTCCTCCTATGTCCTATAATATTCATTTGCTTTAATTTCCACCTTCCAGTATCCGCAGTATATTGCTTTAGGATTTGAGCTGCATTGGTTGTTGCACATGTCAGCATGAGGAAGTAGTTGCAACCCTCCACGATTCTCTCCCACAACTGCAACATAACTAACATTGCATTCATAGGTCTGGGTTTTCAATTAGGTCTCCCAAGTTAAACTGGTAACCGTATGCTGTGAATTCAACCACATTTTCCATCCAATAAATGAGTGGTCAAAAAAGTTAGGCCTAAAACACACTCGCAAACTTCTGGTTGGTCCTGTCAGGGAATGGAAGGAGAGCTCTGGTGGACAAGGTTACGCACCAGGAGGGCAAAGGAAAAATTACTGCTTATGTAACCAGATAGTCTGGTATGTTTCCAGTTTATATTGCTGCACTGCCTCCTAAGGCACAGCAAGAAACCATTTTGACAAGAAATGTTTGCATCATTGTCTCATTTACTTGACAGTGCAGCTGCTGTCACCAGCAATGCAGCATGGTAAAGGCACCACAGGTTTCATAATATTCATTAGCAGATGGAGAGAATTGCAGAACACAAAAGAAAAAATATTAGATTAGATTCCCTACAGTATGGAAACAAGCCCTTTGGCCCAACAAGTCCACACCGACCCTCCGAAGAGTAACCCACCCATACCCACTCATCTACCCTATATTTACCCCTAACTAATGCACCTAACACTATGGGCAATTTAGTACGGCCAACTACCTGACCTGCACATCTTTGGATTGTGGGAGAAAACTGGAGCAAACCCACGCAGACACAGTGAGAATGTGCAAACTCCATAGACAGTCGCCCAAGGCCGGAATCAAACCCAGGTCCCTGGTGCTTGAGGCAGCAATGCTAACCACTGAGCCATTGTGCCACCCTAGATTGTGGGATGCAAGACCCCCAAAAAAATCAAAATTTGATTTATTCAATCATTGTAAAATCGAAAGCCCATCTATCCTCACACTTAAGTGATGCCCAACTTTTAGCATGGGATTTAAAGAGCTTCCAACCAACTTGTTCAGTGGTGTCACAACACACTTTTGGATTAGGTGAGACATGAAGCCAGACCTCTGGGTTCAGAGGCAGGGATACTACCACAGCACCACAACAGTCCTTGCCCAACCAGCATGGCTTCTGTGCTGAGTAGACAGAAGGTTTACTCTCATGTTTCTCCTGTATTTCAATTAACTGTAAAAATAGCAATTCTCAAATCAGAGATCCTGTCAAATTCTGGAGAAAGATCCCTGGGCCTGAAACATTTTCCTCTCCACAGATGCTGCTGGACGTGCTGAGTTTCATCAACTATTCCTGTTTTTGTATCAAATCAGAAGAGTTCTCTGAATGTTCTATGACTATTCAATTACAGGTCATGACCTTCATTTGGATACCTTCAATTCAGCCAACAGCAAAAGTCTTCGTGTCATATTCACAGCAGGTGTTAATGTGTGTAACTTGATGGATAATTTACTATTGCTTTAGAATTTTGAGAAATATTTGTGCCCTGGTGGAAGTACAATTCATCAACATGAGTGCGGCAGCAACTTTTAAGTTCGGTTTGCTGACTCTGTTCCAAAATTTCTGCTAAATGATTTGGGGGAATATGAAGTTCATCCTATTTTATTTAAATTTAGTTCATATTAGCAGATTCAATGGATTTTATTGTCATGGAGACACCGGATTTAGATTTTTTAAAATGGTCTGAGCACATTTTATCTGTAGTGGAAAAAATGGGCAAAACATGGGCAAAGGCAACCAAGTGAGACTGCAAGTGATTTTCAGTTACTGCCACACAACTTATGCAGGACAGAATATCGATCACAATTTTGGTCACACTAGTATAAAAACTTGAAATAACATTGATGTGCAGCAGAGGTTGACTATTGCAAACAACAAGGAAGATTCAGCAAACTTGCTTGTTATCAATCTTCTCACATCAAGCATTGTAGCTGACAATATTAAATGCCTTATTAAGGTGCATGTAAATTGCACTGTCAAGGATTGTAGAATCAATGACTCTGTATTGATCTGTGAATTTTAAAAGAGTAACACTGTCGAGGTAGTGTGGAAAGGTCAAAACTCAGATCGATAATTGCTGAGGGTTTTTTTAAGTGACAGGGAGCTGTGGACTTCCATATTAGATGGTGTTTGTTAAGTGAAAGTAGAACACGGCAAAAATATTGGTTGCTCCAGCTTATTCTGCTGTGTTGATGCCTGAGACTTGTACCTTGTTCAAAGATAAACTGATTGCACAAGCTAATCTTTTGACTCTGGAAATCAGTATAAATGGTTTGTAATTTTGGATCAGTGTTAATGGGAGCCTGTTTCCTGAACCACTAAAAGAACCTTCAGCAGGACAGATAGACTTATGGATGAAAATTAAATTGAGATAATAGATTTTGCATTTAAAAGTTAGTTCACAATGAGGTGAATGTCTCTTTGATAAGAAAGAAGAAATATAGATGTTGTTTTTGTGTGAGGCTCCACACATTAATATCTGATTACATTATTCAAACTCTGCTGAATCTTGAAAACAACTCCATGTTTTTGTTAGAAGAACTTTTGAGAAGATCCATAAACTGAAAGAAACTATCATGGCCTATTCTTTCTCCTTCCACAATTAACCATATACATTACTTTTTTATTAACATGTAACTTGGGTTTATATTTATTCAAACTTAGTCTTGCAATGTGTTTGAGATGTTTCTATTGGGGATAGCAGGGCTTTCAGGTGGACGATCATAACTTTAAATCGCAGAGCTGGGTCGAGGGGCTGAATTACCTCTTGTCCTCCTATTTTGCCATTTGTTTCCTTTTCCTTAATGGATTTCAGTCTGTCATCATTAACAGACCAGAGAACTGGATTATCCTCTTTGAAGCAGTCAATTAGAATCTGCAAGACACAAAAACAGAAGTTGCTGGAAAAGCTCAGCAGGTCTGGCAACATCTGTGGAAAGAAATCAGAGTTAAAGTTTCGGGTCCAGTGGCCCTTCCTCAGTACTTCTTTTCTGTTGGAGGAAAGACTTTGATTTGCTCCCAACTCTGCCCGAAGTCTCGAACCATTGCCCTAGCTTAGGACACTAGATATCCTAAAGGAGTTCTCCAAGGCACTTCTGCCATCAAGAAAGAATCTACCAATGCCCAAACACAAAAGGCCAGCAATGCTGCTTTGGGGCGACTATTGAAGAACCAAATCAGACGCCCACGCATCTAAAGAAGTCAAAAGGTCATGAAGGTCAATGGAATCTCACACTGTAAGCCTCAGTCAGGGCAAGTAAGTGAGGGCTAATAAATGAAGAGGCAAAAGACTAGGATCTCTCTCTCTCTCTCTCTCTCTCCATTCAACAGTCTTGGGGTCACAACTTTGTACTTACACTATATTCCTCATGACAGTAATAGGAAGCAGAGGCAACTGGTACAAGGGAGTGTCAGAATGGTTGGCTGATGTTCTAGGCACCCCCATTATTGAGAATGGAGGTATTTGTGGAGTTCCACTTTCTTTTAGTTGTTTAATAATCCACCACTATTCATGACTGGCTGGACTGCAGAGATTAAATGCAATGTAAACAAAAGTAGGAATCAGCCAATCTGACCGCATCTGTGAAGAGAAAGCAAGGTTAATGTTTTGAGTCCAGTGAAGCTGCTCTGTTGGTTATAGTGTTGCTTAGTTCTGTCTGTTGCATACGGTTTCCATTGTCTAGTATAAAAGGTACAGTTAGTAAGTTTGCAGATGACACTGATATTGGAGGTGTAGTGGACAGCGAAGAAGGTTACCTCAAATTACAACAGGATCTGAACCAGATGGGCCAATGGGCTGAGAAGTGGCAGATGGAGTTTAATTCAGATAAATGCGAGGTGCTGCATTTTAGGAAAGCAAATCTTACAGGACTTATACTTAATGGTAAGGTCCTAGAGAGTGTTGCTGAACAAAGAGACCTTTGAGTGCAGGTTCATAGCTCCTTGAAAGTGGAGTCGCAGGTAGATAGGATAGTGAAGAAGGTGTTTGGTATGCTTTCCTCTATGGGTCAGAGTATTGAGTACAGGAGTTGGGAGTCATGTTGCAGCTGTACAGGACATTGGTTAGGCCACTGTTGGAATATTGCGTGCAATTTTGATCTCCTTCCTATTGGAAAGATGTTGTGAAACTTGAAAGGGTTCAGAAAAGATTTACAAGGATATTGCCAGGGTTGGAGGATTTGAGCTACAGGGAGAGGCTGAACAGGCTGGGGCTGTTTTCCCTGGAGCATCAGATGCTGAGGGATGACCTTATAGAGGGGCATATATAGGATAAATAGACAAAGTCTTTTCCCTGGGGTTGGGGAGTGCAGAAGTAGACGGCATTGGTTTAGGATGAGAGGGGAAAGATATAAAAGAGACCTAAGGGGCAACTTTTTCACACAGAGGGTAGTATTTGTATGGAATGAGCTGCCAGAGGAAGTGGTGGAGGCTGGTACAATTGCAACATTTAAGAGGCATTTGGATGGGTATATGGATAGGAAGGATTTGGAGGGATATGGGCCGGCTGCTGGCAGGTGGGACTACATTGGGTTGGGATATCTGGTTGGCATGGATGGGTTGGACCGAAGGGTCTGTTTCCATGCTGTACATCTCTATGACTATGACTCTATGCAAGTCACCCTGTGTTGTCACTTCACTGGGTTCATATCTCATTTTTAGGAATGCCTGGAGCTGCTCCTGATAAGTCCTCCTGCCCTCTTCATTGAACCAGAGTGACCTCCTGACTCAGAGTCATGGTAGAATGGGTTACGTGCGAGGCTCTGAGGTTACAGATTGTGCTTAAATAATTCTGCTCATGGGGATGATGACCTATTCAAATTCTGATCCATTCAGAACAGTGATAGTGCCAATGGAGGATATCCTCAATGAGAACACAGAACATTGTCTGTATGAAGACTGTATGGTTCTCCCAGTTACTGACACTGTCACGGATGGACACATCTGCGATAGTCAATTGCTGAAGAAGGGGTCATGGAAAGTTTTCACACTTGTTGTTTCCCTCACAATTTGCTTCGAACCCAGACTAGCAGTAATGTCCTTTAGAGCTGAAAATGTGTTGCTGGAAAAGCGCAGCAGATCCAGCAACACATTTTCAGCTCTGATCTCCAGTATCTGCAGACCTCACTTTCTCCTCAATAATGTCCTTTAGGACTTGGCCAGCTTGCTCAGTGTCAGTGCAACAGAGCCACTCTTGGTGATGGACACTGAAGTCCCTCATCCAGAGTCCATTCTGTGCCATTGCCACTATCAGTACGTCCTCTGAGTTTTTAACATGCAGTAGTAACGTTCATGAGCTGAAATGAGGACAGTTAGTGGCAATCCACAGGAGGTGGATTGATGCTGTGAGTCATCATAGGTCTCAAATCAACACAGAGGTCTCCCAGGGCAGCATGTTCTCAACCATTTACCACTCTGGAACTACCTTGGGTGGGTCTGCCCTCCCATGGAAGGTGGACGTGGTTTTGTTTGGGACATTGTAAGGTGTGATTTCATGAAAAAGTCAAGACTAGTCATAAGGCAGCTCTCCCCATTTTGGCACAAGCCCCGAGATATTAATAAGGAGGATTTTGCAGGAGCAACTGACTGTTTTTGCCATTGTCTTTTCCAGTGTCTAGGTTAGTGCTAGGTAATCTGTCCAGTTTCATTTCTTTGTTCAGTTTTTAATAGCCACTTTTTGACACAACTAAATGGCTGGTTAGAATGTTTTAGAAGGCAGTTAAGAGACATCCACATTGCTGTATGTCTGGAGCCCATCGAGGCCAGACTAGGTAAAGATAGCAGATTTGCTTCTCTAAAGAGATTAGTGAATGAAATGGGTTTTTACAATAATTGGCAATGGTCACATGGGATCATTAGATTCATTGAGTCCTATAGCATGGAAACAGAGCCTTTGGTCCAACTAATCCATGCCAACCATAACCCCTAACAAAACTAGTCCCACCTGCCTGAGCTTGGCCCATATCCCTCCAAATCTTTCTTATTCATGTACTTATCCAATTATCTTTTAAACATTGTAAGTGTACCCGTATCCATCACTTCCTCGGGTAGCTCATTTCACACACAAACCACTCTCTGTGTAAGCAATTTGCCCCTTATGACCTTCTTAAATCTTTCTCCTCTTACCTTAGTTTTAGCTTTAGTTTTGAACTCCCCTGCCAGAGGGAGAAGATATTCACCTTATTAATATCTGAATGATTTTATAAACTGCTCTAAGGCCTACCAGACTAGCTTTTAATTCCAGATGCTTATTGAACATTAGTCTGGGGTTCGGGGTTATTCAACCAGTGATATGACCAATCCACCACTGCCTCCCGATTCCTGGCAGAGGAACAGGAGGACACAACACTTCCAATCTTGCTTTTTGTCAGTTCCCTCACAATTGCAATTAAACATTAAAGAGGAGAGACATGAGGATCAAAGGCAAGCTTTTCAGTGAAGTAACCAACCATCTGCTGACAATGCAGCAGGTATCGGCAGACTATAAAACAGCCTCCAGGCCTAACAGATAGTCTCTGCTCCTTGGGCACACCTTTCTCCCCCAATCCCATTGCCATTAACTTAAGACTTATTGAAAGCACAAAGGTGGCCCATGTTTTGCGCAGATTTAAATTTCTCTTGTAAATATTTTGCGTGACGTTGCTTTCACTTGAGGCTGTGCTCACAGTAAAGCCACTGCTGGCTGAAGCAACATGAGAGCATGCATAGAAACAACACCTTGCAATGCTGTGTCACAGCCAAGTAGAACTGAGTTTTCATCCTGATGAAACTATGGCACAGGACCAGTCCTGTTCCAAATTGCCGAAACAGCATGCAACGGTCAGAGCGAAGTGATCCCGCAATCAGCAAATCAGATTTAAGCTTTGCCGGGCTACCACAACAGTCATGAATGATAGGAGATAATTAAACAACCAACAGGGGGGTTAATGCTGTCTGAGTCCACATACAGAAAGACCTGGGCAATGTTCAGGCTTAGAATGAGGAGTGGAAAGTGGCATTCACATCCCATAAGGGCCAGGCAATAAAAGCCTCCAACTGAAGAAGATTTAACCATTTCCTCATGGTGTTCAATGAACTCCCCATGATCAATATCCCAGCACTTCCCATACACAGGAACACTAAGCAAAAGCAATTTCTGTGGCTATGAGTGCAGGCCAAAACCCATCCACCAAATAAAAGGCACAAGTCAGTGGAACACTTCTCTGAGAGAATGCAGCACCATAAAAGCTCAACAAATGGCACCCCATTCAACAACACAGACATTCACCAATGACACACAGATACAATCATGCACAAGATGCACTTCATCAACTCATCAGCATCTTCCAAATCTGCATCCTCTATCACCTAGACAGTCAAGGACAGCAGTTACATAGGAACATCACTACTTGCATGGTTCCCTCCCCACCCAAGCATACCATCTGATTTAGTGCTATATCACTGTTCCTTCCTGTCACTGATAGTTATAGAACATAGAACATAGAACATTACAGCACAGTACAGGCCCTTTGGCCCTCGATGTTGCGCCGAACTGTCATACCAATCTGAAGCCCATCTAACCTACACTATTCCACGTACGTCCATGGTGGGGAGCTGGTGTTAACTGCTCTACCAACACTCACTGCTGATGCGATTGGTATCTACAGCCAAAGGCAGGTGCTGCCAAACAAAAATATACAAGCCTTTCCCCACCATCACACTCTATTCCTCACATCCCCTCCATGCCAAGATGTATTTTATCAAAAATGATAGCAAGATTCTAGACCTAAGCAACTCCTTTCCCTTTGCAGCATTTTCCCATGGTCACAGGCCTCTTAACTCCACAGTTCAATGTTTTGTTGTCTACTCAGTTTAATTGGTGCTCAGGTTGGCATCACAGTGTATTTTCATGGCTCTATCTGAGCAATATGTATGTAGTTGCTTTGGAATGTGAAAGCCTCTCTGAATAATACAAAGCTCTGCAGGGCAGTGACTGGCATACTGTCGCAGCATCACACATGCTTGCACAGAGGCACACTGGCACAATTGAGATTCCTAGCGCTTGAGACCGAATTCACTGAAGCACATGTGTATGAATGACTGCCGACAGCCATCTTGAAACTTAGCAACACACTCTATTCACGTTGACATAATCATTATTTGTTGAACACATCTTTATCGGAGAGTTAAATATGCTGAAACACTTTATGGTTGGTCCTATTGATATTTACAGGGAAGTTAGGGATTTTTCTATATTGTGGAAGAATTGACGTATTTTGCAGTTGCTCCATGTTGAATGTTCATGTTAATGTTGTGTTATCCTTGCCACTCTGCAGGACATGACTACAACTAGGACACCAGGCCTTTCTTACCTCACGCTGGTTCCCAACCCAGCACCATGCATTCCCATCACTACTGACACACCTCTCCTAGCCCTGAGCCTCTACGGAAGTGGCCATTTGGTGTCTTCCTCTCCTCCTTGTGCTACAGAGTTTAGCGAAGAAACCTGCTGACCTCAGACACAACTTCACAAAGCCACCTGCTGCATGTCTCCTGCAAATGAATGTGTACTGCATGTTGCAAGATTTTTGTGCTCTGTAACCTTACCTGTAAAAGTCTCCTAATTGCACAAGTTTTAATAGAATGAGTGTTCCTGGGTGTATTGTGAGTGGAAAACAGTGTGAGTCCTGACTGCTATCAATACATTAATGAGCTAATCTCTAAATCTCAAGAAGGCATATAGTATGCTTGCCTTCATTGGGCGGGGTATTGAGTATAAGAGTTGGCAAGTCATGTTAAAATTGTACAAGAAATTAGTTCGGCCGCATTTAGAATCTGGTTGCCACATTACCATAAGGGTGTGGACACTTTGGAGAGGGTGCAGAGAGGGTTTACGAGGATGTTGCCTGGTATGGAAGGTGCTAGCTGTGAAGAGAGGTTGAGTAAGTTAGGTTTGTCTTCATTAGAAAAAAGAAGATTGAGGGGGGAACCCTTCAAAATCATGAAAGATGTAGACAGAGTGGATAGAGATAAGCTTTTTTTCCCAGGATGAAGGATTCAATAAGGAGAGGTCACGCTTTCAAGATGAGAGGTGGAAAGTTTAAGGGGGATACACGCGGCAAGTACTTTACACAGAGGGTAGTGGGCATTTGGAACGCGTTGCCAGCAGAGGTGGTAGAGGCAGGTACAGTAGATTCATTTAAGATGCATCTGGACAGATGCATGAGTAGGTGGGGAGGAGAGGGATACAGATGCTTAGGAATTGGCTGACAGGTTTCGACAGTAGATTTGGATCAGCTCAGGTTTGGAGGGCTGAAGGGCCTGTTCCTGGGCTGTAAATTTTCTTTGTTCTTTGTTCTATCTGACCAGAGCATTGAGTAATCAACATTTCAGCTCTTGTTTAACTATATCCCCTTTCATCTGCCATATTTCCTTCAGACTACCCCTGTAGAATCCTACAGCAGACAGAGCCTGTTTGTTCTTGCTCCTCAGAATTGTTATCCAGTCAGTTACACATTACCGCTGTTTTCTCATAGCCCTGACAATCTTTTCTTTTCAAGTAAATAACCCCAATCCAAAGGCTAATGCAAACACTTCCTAGTCCTTTTTGGTCAGAAAGTCAGCAAGTGGATCCTGATGAGACCTATCAGCCTTTTACAGTAGTTACATCCGGCTGGTCACAGTGCTCACTCTGTGATGTTCCCAATTACGCATTAACATTGACCCCTTTTTACAAACATTTAGTTTCTTTCCAGGTAGCCCTTTAAAGGAATTTGACTTATATCTGTTTTCTGAGATTGGACTCCATCATTCAGAAGAAATGTTTAAACGGAATGATATAAATGAAAACTGATGTCTTTGAATAGCTACATGGGGAGCTGAAAATTAATAGCAAGTTCAAAGAATGTAGATGCAGTTTGACCTTTTGCAGGTATTTACAGTTTCAATAAAGTACTATCAATGAAAGCAAATGGAAGGCAACCAATCTGACCAAAACTGACAAATGCACACCCCTCGGTAAATATTGACCGGAAGAGTTGTGGATTATTTGAGCTCTGAAATCCCAAGTAATTTATATACCAAGTCATGTTTTCTGAAATTAGCTCAATTGCTTTACAGACCAAATTTTTTTTCAGAATAAGTTTATTGCAATGAACGTTAAGTCTCTGCCTAACATAAGTCAAATTAAAATGAATAATGTAGATAAAAAGGAGGAAATTATGATTCAATGAAAATGATATAATCTCATGTTTACTCTTTGCCTTCTGATTATCTTGATATTTCTGGCAGATTTGTTTCTGCTATAGTGGGAAATTGATGAATGTTAAAAAGAAAATAGTGGTTGAAGAGCAAATGACCAGAAGTTGCAACATTCGAACAGTTGGTAATTAACCCACACTGAGTCCGTAACCCATTAAGAAACGTTTCACAAGGACCTTCCTTTGGCGTTATGCCACGGTGCAATAATGTAAGATTGTGCATCGATAAAGCTGTGAGAAAAAAACAAATTGTGTGAGGTCAGGAGGATAAAACATCTGGCAGAGCTACAGACAAATATGGTACAGATTTTGGATAAAATTTGTAGACTTCAATCTTGAAGATTGAGAGTGCCTCCACCCTGTTAGGGTGAAGCATGAGTTTGGAGTCAGGAGAAAGCTCCCATTCATACAAATGGGTTCAGGATATGGGTAGTGAGCAGGCACCATGCACTCCCAGTTTGACTGGCTCCATTGTGGAAGTAGGCATCTCCTAAGCTTCTGCAATTTTCATGGAATTGGGTCAGTTTCTCCATGATTTGTGCCTCCTGACCTCTCAGAGGGTTCATGAGCCACTGGCTGGATTCAGGAAACTTTGGAAAGATAAAGATAAAAGGTAAGTTCAAAAGGTTTGCTTATTTCCCACCTCCCCATTCCCTGACACCCCCATGTACCTTCTGCGTCACCAAAACCAACACATGGTAACATGCATGCCTCAGTACAGATAAAAAGATTAAAGGGTGACCTTTACTGAGGATTGCTTGTAAACCTGCAAATTGGCAAATACTGTGTGTTAAGTCATAATACAATAGTTTACCTGCCACGCTGTACTTGTGACACATTGGAAATGTGTTCTATGTTTGATGTTACATGGACTTAAACATTAGGGGGAATGTTCTCTGGCATCCATTGTAATTTTGATAGAAGATCAGCAGAAACCACAGTGACAGAATGGTGCCCAGTGGCTCAGTGGTTTGTACTGCTGCCTCACAACACAGGGGACCCGAGTCTGATTCCAGCTCTTTGTTCTCACTACATACACATTGGTACCACAGTCTAGCGCAGGATGTTGCTTCTCTCACAGCTCCCATCTCATACTCTCATCTCAGAGTCTCATCAGTCACATCACCCTTTATGCCACACACTCTCTTCCACCCTAGACACAATTTTTAGATTAGATTAGATTACTTACAGTGTGGAAACAGGCCCTTCGGCCCAACAAGTCCACACCGACCCTCCGAAGAGCAACCCACAGACCCATTCCCTTACATTTACCCCTTCACCTAACACTACGGGCAATTTAGCATGGCCTATTCACTTAACCTGCACATCTTTGGACTGTGAGAGGAAACCAGAGAACCCGGAGGAAACCCACACAAACACGGGGAGAACATGCAAACTCCACACGGACAGTTGCCCGAGGTGGGAATTGAACCCAGGTCTCTGGCACTGTGAGGCAGCAATGCTAACCACTGAGCCACCGTGCCACCCAAATTTGTCAGCACTTTGGTCCCAGCTCGGTTCAGGTGAAAGTAAGGAAAATGGTACAGCTGCCACTTTCCCCAATGATGTTGTAAATACCTTATTTATCAAAGCTAGTTTCTCCAATGCCAATTTTTGAGCCACACATTCTACTCTCCGATCTAATCGATCCTGTGCCAGTCTGTTTGTGGATCAGGTAGTTAACCAGTGAGAATTACATGTGTGGCTCTGCTTTTAAATTCAGCTCCTAGCTGCTCAAACTCCCTCAGCAGAACTTCTTTGATTGTCCTACCCATGTCGACAAACCAGTTATCACATTTATCTCTCGTTGGCTCAGAGACAAGTGGCATTGTTAATGTGAATTGAGATTATGTTGATTTAATTATTTCAATCTCTAGATTAGTTACTTTAAAATAGTCCATGAAGGACAAAAATAAATTAGTATAACAGCTACCAAACCACAAACCTGAGTTATGATGAAGAACCACACATAAAACTTTACCTCCTTCTGCCTCCTTTAGATGTTCCTTGCATTTCAAACATTTTCTAATACACCGGGCTAAAAGCTGGTTTCGTGTTAGCGGCATAACATACCAACACACTTCTGTCCTTGATTGTAATAAAGGAATGAGCTTATTTAAAATTATTTTGTGAATGTGTCACTACCACATGGAAGTTAATAATTCAAACATATTAACGGATCATTGTCATACTGCACTCGCGAAACGAACTGTAAATCGAACCACATTATTCTACATTGTAAATCGAGCCGTGCTATTTCAGTCATACTAAAAGTCTTTTTTTCAATATTCACAGTACTCCAATTTACTTGATTTTCAGAACAAGAAAGAAAGCACTTCTGTATGAACCAGGAATTATTATTTATTACAAGTAAACTTTATGTTAACTACACATAAACAGATATAAACCATTGGTGTAAAACAACTAAAATTCTAACCCCTTTTACACACCATCTTAAGTGCACACATACACAGACACAAACACAACCACACAAATACACACTCACATACACTCAAATAGGGAAAAAAAGTTATTGGCAGAGGCAGAAAAAACTAGCAAGTCAGCTCAGGGGTCTTTGCTACCTGTTTCTGATGTTGAAATGATAATTCTTCACTTCCCATACTGTTCAAATGTCATTTTCTGGGTGCTTCCAATCATTTGCAAGAAATGTAGAATGGCTGATTCACTTGGAAAATCTCCCATTTATCAATTCAAAAGTCACAGCTTACAACAACAGCTGACAGGAATAGGGCTTCTGGTTGAGTGAAGATCTGCAAACACTATTCCTCTGTCTCTCCCTGTCTGTCTCTCTCTCTCTGTAACCTGTTCCAAACTGCTCACCCCGAGAACCAGCCACATAGTCATTGGGAAGCAAAAGATCTCTGTTATTGATAACTGGTCATTACTGAATAGACCAATAAATGTCTTGTCACCACTCAGTTGCATCTGAATACATGATCCCTTGGCTCATCTTCATCTGCAATTTAAACTTTAATTACTGCTTATTCAACACCCTTTTACAATGCTTGCTTTGAGTATCAGGATGTATGTTTCTCACAACATGGAGCACCCTAATGAAGCATTGGTTTTTAAAATAGTCCTTTCTCTTTTCGGTCCAGGGACTTTTAAAAAATACAAATATAAAAAGACACACTACTTTCATCATCACCAACAGAGGTTCCTGTTTTGTATTACTGTTAAAGAGATGTATTTCCTCATACTAGAACTAAAGATGATTACGCACAGTAATTAGACTTAGAATCCAACAATATCTGGTGATGCATTCGGCAATTAAAACACATCCTTTTCTATTTCCATAAATAGCTTTTTGTCCTGGAACAGATCACCAGTCTGCCACCAGAAGATGTAGCATCTGGCTTATATGCAGCAACTTTATGACAGCATTATAACAGGAGCTTCCGACACATAACAATCATTGTTTTGTCTTCTGTTTCAAGCCAATGCAGTTACCTGCCCATTGAGATACTCATCTGGAAAATCTCAGGTTGTGGGTGTCTGCACACATACTATTCTCAAAGCTGCTTGTTCCCTTATCTAAACAAGGGTCCAACTCTTTATCTAATGTAGTAGCTCCCTATTTACATCTATACATAGGTTCCCCAGTTTGGTGACCCATTCTAATTCCTGCCACCATCAAAGAGGAAAAGGATATCAGGACGTTGTCTCCCATTCCAAACACCAGGGCAGGTATGCGTTCGCCAATTCCCTATATCATCATTGAGCAGACCTCAGCTGTCATTCCCCGCACTCCTTTCAGTGCTACTCTTCACTCCCCCACTTCACCTATACCCCTCACCCACTCACCACACCTACACCCC
>NC_057710.1:140408282-140431991 GCF_004010195.1 Chiloscyllium plagiosum | reverse complement strand
TTCCACTGCTACATTGACAACTACATCAGCACCATGTCAAGCTCCCACGAGGAAGTTGAGCAGTACATCAACTTCACCAACACATTCCACCTCGATCTTAAATTCACCTGGACCATCTCTGACACCTCTCTCCCCTTCGTGGACCTCTCCATCTCCATCAATGGTGACCAACTCAACACTGACATTTTCTACAAACGCATTGACTCCCACCCTGCCTCCTGCAAAAATGCAATCCCTTATTCCCAATTCCTCCGCCTCCGCCACATCTGCTCCCAGGATGACCAGTTCCACTATAGAACACACCAGATGACCTCCTTCTTTAGAGACCACATTTTCCCCTCCCACGTAGTTGATAATGCCCTCCAGTGCATCTCGTCCACTTCCCACACCTCCGCCCTCGAACCCCATCCCTCCAACAAGGACAGAACTCCACTGGTCCTCACCCACCCCACCAACCTCCGTATACATTGCATCATCCTCCGCCATTTCCGCCAGCTACAAACGGACCCCACCACCAGAATATATTTCCTTTGAAGATCATCCCATCCAGACCCAACCCCATCCCCATATCCCTGCATTTCCCATGGCTAATCCACCTAACTTGCACATCTTTGGACTGTGGGAGGAAACAAGAGCACTCAGAGGAAACCCACTCAGACACGGGGAGAATGTGCAAACTCCACACAGACAATCACCCAAGGCTGGATTCGAACCTGGGTCCTTGGTACTGTGAGGTGGCAGTATTAACCACTGAGCCAAATACTGAGTTCCACCAGAGCCTAGCTGTAACTTAACTGGCCATTTAAGGGCCTCTGTAGACGTTTAAGAGGTGGGAAGGCTGTGCTCAATCCTTCCTGTTCCAGACCTGTTTGGAGGCAGTTGGGAATGTGACAAGCTCTCACCCAAGGCTGACCCACCCCATTATCTGGTCCTCCTATCACACATCCAATTCCACTCCAGAGGGAATATTACATTCTGTTCATCGTGGTGACAAAAGCAGACACGTCACACCTTTGGGTTACGACTCATTGCTGTATGTTGTTGCAACACAACCAAAAGTCAACAAAGCATATCTTTTTCAATTACCAACACAAAAGATCACTCTTTGGTCAACCCTTCAAGATTCCTGTTGAGAGAGTGGTGCTGGAAAAGCACAGCAGGTTAGGCAGCATCCGAAGAGCAGGAAAATCGACGTTTCGGGCATAAACCCTTCATCAGGAATGACGCTGATTCCTGCTGAAGCGCTTATGCCTGAAACATCGATTTTCCTGCTCCTTGGATGCTGCCTGAGCTGTTGTGCTTTTCCAGCACCACCCTCTCAACTCTGATCTCCAACATCTGCAGTCCTCACTGTCATCTGCAAGATTCTTGTCCATTCTGAGATTTATTTTCACTGCAGCAAAAAGATAGGTGTAAATAGTCTTGTAACTCTCGTGGAGGAGAAAATAGAAAACTAAATACATAAGGACTACATTTTTAAAATGTAGATGATAGATTCAGTCTTGCCAGAAAAATGCAGCAATATATTTTCAGTATCTGCTGAAGAACTCACAAATGTTACATTAGCCAATAAACCAAGGCTAAAATCTTTAAAAGTTAACGAACTGGAACGGAATTACTCTTCAGTTCTGTTGAGTTTAAATCAACATGTGCTCCAACGCCCCATATTTGTGCCCCAGATCCCATCAGCCTATATTACTTTCTCTGCTTTCTTGCTGTGACCTCATCACAAATATTGCCTACACTAAGCAGATAATTCATCCTGTTTTACTTTTACAATCCTGTCCGGAAGTTGCTGCGAAACATTCGTTCGGCACAGAAGCAGGTAAATCATTTCAAACTATAATTTTTTTTTGGTGTGCTTATAGCTAGCCGGAAGGGTAACAAAGTCACAGGAACTCTGTGAATTATGGGTAAAATTGATGGAACGCTGCACAGGGACGATCCGGTGAATTTAATACTCTACCTTCGCTGCGGAGTTTTGAAACTTCATCTGGAAAAGTTTGAGAGCACGCCTATTAAAGTACGTTTAACACTTCAAGTAAGTCTCATTAAATTGAAATGAAAATAATATTGTTTTACATTGAAAATAAAATCACAGATTGAAAAATCCAAACAAATGCCAACAGAGAAATTAAAAATTGGTTTATTAGACTAGTGAGGTGTACAAAGGCTAATAACTCCAAAGTGAGGATGTTACAGCTCATGTGTAAGTGTTCAAGAATTTCTTTATGGGTGGAATAAACTGGTCTTCTCACTGTTCCCTGGTAATTATTTTCCGTTTAAATGTAATCACAGCAAAGTAGTTGTTTTACAGATTTTCAGCTCCCCAATTTTTCTGACTGATAAGAATTGAAATTATTCTCATAGAATCCATGCAGTGTGGGAGCAGGTCATTTAACCAATTGAGTCCACACCAACTCCACCCCCCTACCCCATAACCCTGCATTTCCAATGGCTAGTCTACCTAGCCTGCATACCTCTGGACACTATGGACAATTTAGCATGGCCAGTTCACCTAACCGACACATCTTTCGACTGTTGGAGGAAACTCACACGGACTGTCACCCAAGGGTAAAATCAAACCCAGGTCCCCAGTGCTGTGAGGCAGCAGAGCTAACCCCTAGTTCCCAGTGGCATTGATAACAACTGTGTTACAACATTCATATCAGATTCATCTCTGTACAGTTTAACTCATTTAAAAAAGTAATGCCACAATAATGTGGTAATAATCCTTTCCCGACATTGCAGCAAGCCCTATAAAACAACTGGTCCCACCTAGCATAGAGCATTGATCAAGTTAACACAGATTATTTCCTCCACGTAGTGAGTGTTGCAGCAGTGCAGACCTAGGAGGGATTAATCTTGAAAAGTGTCTCGTTGGTGGTTTGGAATACGGTCAAAGACAATGGCCCTCTTCTCAGTTCGACTTCAGTATTCTGCATACGCTCACCCAATTTACTGAGTAATCATTAAGATCTGTACTTGAACTCTTGTGGGGCACTAATCATTTTTACAAGGTAGCATAAATCAGCAACCCACTCAATTATTTCTGTGTAACATTAGTTCCATACAAAAAAAAAGAGGTCATCTTCAATAGATTAATTTGTTTTACCCTTCAGTACGAGAGCACATTGGAACTTAGATAAATTAGTCTCTGTATTTTAGAGTTAATAAGATCCAGAAAGGAAAACAATATGACCTCAAAGGTCTGGGTGTGAATTAACAACACTTCACACTGGGTCTTATTTTTGACAAAAGATTTCTCTGCTATTCCTTTGGAAGAAAGGTTTATAAAGCTTGTGCTGGCATTAAACCCTCCAAATCCATAAAGTTCCACTTTTAGTCCTTGCTTCAGATGAACTTTCATCCTAGCTAACATGAAAGATGATGCGAAAGGTTGTCAGACTAGTGGGCTGTGGGTGTAGGTGGGTTGCAGTCAAAGGAAGCAGCAGTGGTTGTTAATTCTGATTACACTTATTAACCTTCACTAGAAAAATCTCATGTCTAGACATTATGTGTTGACAAGGTTAGACTGTCTAGAGTGTGTTGTGGTAAAAAGAAATAATAGACTGTCAATATTTGTACTCACATCATATTAAGTAATTTTTTTAAAAAAGAGATTATTTGATGTTTGAATCTTGCCAATAGGCATTTACATCCTAAGATTTAACACCTAGGTGAGGAACGGTAAGCCTACAGAAATCTGAAACATCAAGAAGAAAGTTTGCAGTGGAGTTCTTGGAGAGACAATGGTCTTCCTGATATAGAATAATGGTCGAGATCTTTGTAGACATGGGACAATTTCAAAGCTTGAGGATGATACAAAACCTGGAAGAATTGCAAAATATGGGGAGAACAGTGTAGAATTTCAAAAGGACAGATAAAATCAGATGAATTTTAATGCAGACAAGTATGAGGTGGTACATTTTGATTGGAACAGCTTGGACAGGCAATGGGGGTGAGGGGTCTGAGTGTCTATACGTGCACTGAAAGATCACTGAAAGTGACAAGACAGCTGGAAAGAGCAGTTAATGAAGCATACGGTATCCTCAGCTTTAATAGGAGCATACAGTACACAATCAAGGAGATGATACTGAAGTTATATAGGAACTTTGCTCAATCTCAGTTGGAACATTGTGTGTGGTTCTGCATGCCACAATATAGGAAAGATGTGAGTGCATTGAAGAAAGTGCAGAAGAGATTTACAGGAATGACTCCGAAACTTCAGTTATGAAGATAGTCATTGTCATAGAGATTTACAGCATGGAAACAGACCCTTCGGTCCAACACGTCCATGCCGACCAGATATCCCAACTCAATCTAGTCCCACCTGCCAGCACCCGGCCCATATCCCTCCGAACCCTTCCTATTCATATACCCATCCAGATGCCTTTTAAATATTGCAATTGTACCAGCCTCCACCATTTCTTCTGGCAGCTCATTCCATACACGTACCACCCTCTGTGTGAAAAAGTTGCCCCGTAGGTCTCAATATATTAACAACCTGGATTTTGATGTGATGGGGATAATTTCAAAGTTTGCAGATGACACTCAACTAGGAAGAATTATAAACTGTCAAGACAATTAAATCTCAAAAAGGACATGGACAAGTAGGTTTAATGGGTAGACAGGTGGCAGATGTGGCTTAATGTAGAGAGGTGTGAAGTGATGTTCTTTGGTGGGAATAATATAGAAAGACAATACAAAATGGGAATGCATTTCTAAAGGAGACGTGGAAGCAGAAGGACCTGGGTATATATGTACACAGATTTCTTAAAGTGGAAAGACAGGTGTAGAGAGAGATTAATAAAGCATACAGTATTTTCAGCTTTATTAAGAGAGGAATCCAACACATGAGCAAAATAGTGATGTTGAACATATGTAAGATATTTGTTAGGTCTCAGTGGGGCACCGGTTTTAGAAATGATGAGAATGCATTTGAGACAGTTGTTATGGACTAGGCCAGACCACCCAAAACATTCTTAAGCAGGCAGCCCACACCATAACCTTGCAATTTGTTTCGATAAGTGTATAGTGAAAATTACCCGGAGTAAGTTAGCTAGGTTGACTACTAGGTTTTAAAACAGACATAAATTTATTCACAAAATTACACAATGAAACACAAAGAACAGAATAAAGAACCCCTATAGAACTCAGTCTATCCAAACTCGACTTAATTATGCTGTTCTAAATATACACAACAGTCCCAATAAGCAAATCCCCTTAAAACACTGTTTAAAAGAAAGGAACAGATGCTTACAGGTTGAAGTTAGAAGGGCAGGAGAGAGAGAGCCTGTTCACAGAGTCCACTGCTGAACTCCCAACTAGTTCTAGACTGAACTGCTCAGCTAGAGAACTGACCACTCCTTTTTCATTATACAGGTCACTTCTAAAACATGATCACCTTGGCCTGAAGTCTCATCTGTTTAAACAAAAAGACCTCTCAATGTCCTTTAATCGCTGTACCAAACCAGATCAGGAGAGTACCTAACTCAGTACCTAATCAGGACCAGTAGAGTTTTATTACAAATGGAAAGGTGGAGAGACGAAGGATATCTGATTGAAATCTTCAAGGTCATGAGGGGGCTGGGTAGACTAGATACAGAGCAACAGTTCCTGAATTACAGGACACAGATTTAAAGAGATGGGCAAAACAAGATAATGTAATGTGATCAAAGACTGTTTTCACACGGTTCATGGTTTGGGTCTGGAATTGACTGCTGGGGTGTGTGGAAGAGAAGGTTCAGTTGAGGCATTCAGACGGCAGGATAGTTAGTTAAATAGAAACAACATGCGAGGGCACAGGGAAAAGACTAGGAGAATGGTCTCATGTCACGATGCTCATTTGGAGAGCCAGCACAGGCATAAGAGGCCAAATGGCCTCCTTCAATGCCATAAAATTCTATAGTTCTGTGATACCCTCAGACCATATTCCAGGTCAGGTCTCTGGGACAGGAAATCTCTAGGCATTCTCGCACAATCAGCCAAAACCCAAACAGAAATGTGAATTAGACCCGGACCATGAGACATGGAGTGACATGCAATTGCCTGATTTGATGATGAGCTTCTGTCAGCATTAACGAGGCAAGAAAGGGGCATCACCAGAGACAGCTACTTCTAGAATTTTTGCATCTGTTCCACAGTAGAGAAACGGCACGGTGGCACAGTGGTTAGCACTGCTGCCTCACAGCGCCAGAGACCTGGGTTCAATTCCCGCCTCAGGCGACTGTGTGGAGTTTGCACGTTCTCCCCGTGTCTGCGTGGGTTTCCTCCGGGTGCTCCGGTTTCCTCCCACAGTCCAAAGATGTGCAGGTCAGGTGAATTGGCCGTGCTAAATTGCCCATAGTGTTAGGTAAGGGGTAAATGTATGGGTGGGTTGCGCTTCGGCGGGGCGGTGTGGACTTGTTGGGCCAAAGGGCCTGTTTCCACACTGTAAGTAATCTAATCTAATCTAATCTAATCTAATCTAAAACAATATACTGAGAAAGATCAGGTATACCAGCCAGATTATTGGTACAATTAGACCCACCATAGACTTGTGATACAGCCTAGACCCACAAAACTGCAGGTGAAATCTGAAGATGATTTAATCTCATTTCAGGCGATCCTGGAGAAGATGCATACATTTACTGAAATTTGGTTCTTCCTCCCTCTGACTGGTGCCTCATGTGCATTCCAGTTGTACAGATACATGTCACTAACATTTAAGTTAAAGGCCATTGGCATCGTCAACGCTGAAGGTCATGTATGAGTGCTCTCCTAGGACTTATGTAGACAGTTCAGTTTTGGTGAGTGTTCAGTCTTAGTACCTCCAATAAAGTAAAACAACGAACTGAGGACAAAATGCTGAAAAATAAGATTTTTCCTGAAATATTTTACACTTGTTTCTATACCAGCCTGGGAAAAAATTCTTACATCTACAGAGTCCCAGGAAAACCTTCCGATGCAGATATATTAGATCCTGCTGTTCAGGCGGTGGATGGAGTTTCTAATGACATGGCAAGTTTTGAACTGGACAGCAGGTTAGGCATTTTTTCAACATGGTTTTGAGGCAGTTGGATGCAGCAGGCCAACATTTAGCCATTTTTTTAAAAATTGTGCTTTCATTTTAATCAAAAAAAAAATTTTACAGGACCTGTATGGACTTCTGTTCAATAATCCTTCGAGAAATTCACTTGTCACCTTGTGGAATTTTATTTTTCAAACTTTTCTCATGTAAGAAAATGCAGAGAGCTGGGGATTTAGTTGCATGTTTATCTGTGTATATTTTGTTTCACTTCCATCTTATGAGCGCAGAACTTGACTGCATGTTTCACACGATACCTCGAGGCATCATTCCCTCAGCTGTCTGGCAGACCCTGGAAAGAGTCCCAGGAAAAGAATGCAAGGTCAGCATTCTGTTACAACATAGCACAAACATTTTGTAAGTGCTGGTTTTGTTGTTGTAAACGGAAGCAGAATTTATATAGAGGAGAACTTTTACACAAGAATTCAGACTGCTCATGGGCAGTGTGACATTTTGTCTTTAAGAGCATACAAGCTTTATATCTATCAGGGCCAAGGCATCCCAACCCAAAGTTAAATTCAAGTGTTATAATTACCTAGAAATGTCGCAATTCCCAAGTCATTTTGGGCTACGAATTGAGTGTTCATTTCAAACTTGCTAAATGATACGCAGCTCAATGCACAAAAATCTGCTATACCAGGCTTAGACTCATGGAGCCATAGAGCACGGAAGCAGACCCTTCGGTCCAACTCGGCCAGGAAAGAATCAGATTTAGGATGATACTTCAAACCCGAAGAGGAACAAGACATACATGACAGACGCACTCAATAATATGAGACTGAAATTCACTACATGGCCTGTATCACTTAGAGAATGGGAACACCACAGAGGTAGTGTATCCTGAGACACGTTTGCCATCTTGTGACATGTTTTCTATTTGAGACTTCCTGTACTTCCTGGGAAGTGTGAATGATTTATGATATTGTGCTATTGAGTCCATCTGTCTGTGTGTGAATCTTGTGACATATCTTGTCCAACAGAATGGTTATTTATAGGATCAATATGAGCTCCCAAATAATTGAGTCCGAGGAAGCTGTTCTTTTGCAAAGTTGCAAAAAACAAAGGGCTTAGGCAGGCATCACTTTCTTAGTGCTGCAGTTTAGTTTGATGTGTGGTAACCAGAAAACATTTCAGCTGACGATTGTTTTGCTCTACACTGCGAAACCAGTTCTTCATTGCAATGAGGTGTTGTGAGTGAACATATTATTTCCATCACCAACCATTTCAGCTGACCAGTTTTCTCTGTTGTTACCTTTTGTAATCAAGATTGTATGTATAAACTGAATGTGAGTTGGCACTGGGGAGATTTCAGGTATTAGTTAGAGTCAGCAAAGATTTGTGAAATGGAGATCATGCTTAATAAACCAATTGAAGTTATTGATGAGTATTTGAGAAGGCAGATGAAGGAAAAACAATGAATGTTGTCCATATGGATTTCAAGAAAGCCTTTGACAAGGTACCATACAGAAGGCTAGTTAACAAAAGTGAGGCTCATGGGAAGACAGTGCTAACTGGGATAATAATTTTGCTTAAGGAGGGAAAACCAACAAGCTATGGTAATGGCTGCTTTTCAGACTGGAGGGTTCTAGGCAGCGGTGTTTGCCTTTCTCAGGCCTGGTGCCTTTTTTTTGGTAAATATAAAAATGATTTGGATCTGAAATAAGTAAAATTTAAAAATTGGTTGATTATTCCAAACTTGGGGTTGTGGCTCACTGTGAGCATGATCTCAATAAGCTGCAATAGGACATTGATAAGTTAAAAGAATGGACAGATAGATTTGATACAGAGAAGTGTGAGGTGCTGCATTTTGGCCGTAGGGAATGGGAGAGCCAATGTAGACTAAATGGCACAGCTTTAAAGAGGGCAATGGTATTCAATTTGAGCGAGTAGTTTTATATACAGAGGCATTGAGTATAAGGGAAGGTAGATTTTGACAAAGAAGTTTCGATGGTCTGCAGCAGAAGGATGAAAAGCTGGGAATTTATGGAATAATGATGATGTCTGGATGAGATTTTAAGAGACTTACAGTCTGTCCAGTCAAAGACAATGCAAACAGATTAAAAGGTTCCTTCTCCCCTTCCCTCCTCTTTGTCTTCTCAATGTTTCTGCCACAGACCCAGGGGGCCAAGGGGATAGACTGCTCCCTCCCAACAAAGGTCTATGCAGAAAAACTGTTGTTTTAGAATGCCAATGGTTTGTTTCACAATTTTTCTGATGTCAGTATGGTTTATAAACACGCTATCCAGACATGATCAGGAGGTGGAGAGATAGCAAGAGACTAGTGCGGTGTAAAAAGACCAAGTCACCAAACTTGTAGTTCATTGTGGTGGTTCAAACATGAGATATCCTGTTATCTGACTGGCTGTGGTTAGGTTAGAGGGCATTCTGCAGAATAATGTACCACGCACGGTTGCATAGTGACTGCAAATTCCGCGAGTGGCAGACTTTACTCCACAGAGCCCCATGTGTTTCATGGGTAAGTCAGTCTGCCATTGTGACTTGCACTCCCTTGGCAAAACCACAGGATTTTTCTTCTCTCTGGTTAGAGTGAAGGCAGTGAAGTTTTTCCTAAAGGTCTTCAGGATTTCCCCCATCTGTTTCATGCAGTGATGATGGTGACCTGTGAAACATTAGCATCGCTGTCTCTCGTCTATTCACTGGGGTAGAAATTGAGGATAACCGAATTCAATATGGCCAATGGCAATGCATTACCCATCTGCTGTTCGACTGAGGGCCTGGTTGCAGGTGCTGGTGACCACTTGGTGAATTGTAGCCACATCAGACGCTGTTCCTGGCTGAGGTGGGGTTAGGAAAAGAATCATCTGTCGACCATGCGTGGATGCAGCCTTCAACTGAGAACTCCCCTGCTCCTTCTACCACTATTCCCTGCTCTAGGGCAGGCAATGGCCCAGTGGTATTATTGCTAGACCATTAATGCAGAAACCCCACTAATGTTCTGGGGACTTGGGTTCAAACCCTGCCATGGCAGATGATGAAATTTAAATTCAATGAAGAATCTAGAATTAAGAATCTACTGAGTACCATGAAACCAATGTCAATTGTCAGAAAAACCCACCTGGTTCACTAATGTCCTTCAGGGAAGGAAACTGCCATTATTACCCAGTCTGGTCTCAATGTGACTGCAGACCCACAGTAGTGTGGTTGACATTTAATTGCCCTCTTGACAATTAGGAATTGCAATAAATGCTGGCTTGACCAATGCTGTTCACATCCCATAAATTAATAAAAAAAGACCTCTGCTCTATATCTCTGCTACGCTGCAATTCAAGATGAACTAGCACTCCAGCACCAATTAATGAAAGCAACCTTTGTTCCTGACCACCTTCAAATCCTACCGGGCTACTTTGTTACCAAAATTCAACATTTCTCCTTTCACACTCCAAGCACTATTACGGATTCCTCCAACAGCACCTAACACAACACTTCTACTCACTTTGCAGTAACAAATGAAAGTTGAAAACACCTCACGTGGTCTTTTCTTTAAATAAATTTTATAGAGGATCCCTTGTTCAGTTGAAAGATTAGGGTCGCATGTTGATAGGACCCAAAGTTCAAAATGGTGGATTAGATGCCAAGTGTTTGACATCATGATCTATCAACTCTGCATGACACTCCAGCATGTTGCCAACATGGTGATCATAGGGGCTATGCTGGGAGTGGCCAGAATTTGTACACTCACCATTTCATGAGCTCCAGGTTCTGTCACACCAGTGCACAAGTCACTACAGATCAATCTGCACAATTCTAGTACTTTATTCAAGTCTTTTCTAGCTGACACGAAAAGGAGATTATCATTGCAGGACCAAGGATCATAAAAACACATAAAGACAAATGTTCAATAAATCTAATCGTATAATTTCATCCAATTCTAATGATCTATATACTTCCCATAGAACTTCAAACTGGATTTGGAGCACCACAGTATTGTTTTGGGTGGAGCTGTATGGACACCACAGGAATTAGAAATGTAGTGAGTGGGGTGACTGAGTTCAGCAGGTGTCAAAATTACAATAGGTAAAAACAATGACTGCAGATGCTGGAAACCAGATTCTGGAATTAGTGGTGCTGGAAGAGCACAGCAGTTCAGGCAGCATCCGAGGAGCAGTAAAATCAACATTTTGGGCAAAAACCCTTCATCAGGAATAAAAAGGGCTTTTGCCCGAAACGTCGATTTTACTGCTCCTCGGATGCTGCCTGAACTGCTGTTCTCTTCCAGCACCATTAATCCAGAGTCAAAATTACAATAACCCAATGGCAAATTGAGGTGCTAGGATAGTCAGCGATATGTTCATGGTGTGTCAAGCTTCACATTGACTAATGATGAGGTCATATTTGTAATATGATTTAAGTCGATAAGAAATAAGAACGGAGATTCTTATTTCATAACTGATTCATAACTGATCCGATATTCTTCATGATCACTTTCCTGCCCTTTCCCCATAACTCTTGATTCCCAACAGATCAATAATCAATCTATCTCAGCCTTAGATATACACAAGAGCTCTGCCCTCACAGCTCTCTCAGGTAAGAGTTTAAAAGACTCATAATACTTTATGAGAAGAATTTCCTCCTCACCTCATCTTAAATTGGTGCCCCTTTACTCTGAGTCTCTGCTCTCTGGTCATAGAAACTCCCATGAGGGGAAACATCATCTCAGCATTTAACCTGTCAAGCTCCTTAAGAATCTAGTCGGGAGTATGGTGCTGGTAAAGCACAGCAGGTCAGGCAGCATCTGAACAGCAGGAGAATCAACATTTCGGGCATAAGCCCTTATCTCTGATCTCCAACGTCTGCAGTCCTCACTTTCTTCTCCTTAAGAATTTGATATGTTCAATGAGATCGCCTCTTATTCTTCTAAATCTCAGTGAATAGACTCCCAACCTGTTTAGCCTTTTCCCATAAGATGATTCCCTCTACATCAGGGGTCATCTCAGTGAACATTCTCTGAGCTGCCTCCAATTAAATGATATCTTTCCTTAAATAAGGGACCAAAACTGCTTACATTACTCCAGATGTGGTCTCACCAGCACCTTATCCAGCTGCAGTGAGACTTCACTTCTCTTATTTTACAAATTCCTTGAAATAAAGGCCGCCACTCCATTAGACTTCCTGATTACCTGCTGTATCTGTGTGCTAGCTTTCTGTGATTCATGCACAAGTACCCCCAAGTTCCTCTGTGTTGTAGTTTTCTACAGATTCTCTCCATTCACATATTAATGCTCTTTCATTCTCTCTTCCAAAATTGGCAATGTCACATCTTCCCACATTATACCTCATTTGCCAACATTTTGTCCATCACTTAACCTATCAATATCTCTCTATAAACTGTTTGTATCCCTCTCACAAGCTGCCTGTCTATTCTTTTTATGCTGAATGCAAATTTGGCTACTGCACTTTCACTTCCTTCCTCAAAGTCATTAACATATAGTGTTGTAGTCCCAGCATAGATCCCTGTGGAATCCCATTGGTGATGGGTCACCAAACTGATAAAGAACTCCTTATTCTCACTAGCTATTTCACATCCATGAACCAATTCTCGATTCATGCCAATATACTATTTCCAACAACCATGGGATCTTATTGATTAGATTAGATTAGATTACTTACAGTGTGGAAACAGGCCCTTCGGCCCAACAAGTCCACACTGACCTGCCGAAGCACAACCCACTCAGACCCGTTCCCCTACATTTACCCCTTCACCGAACACAACGGGCACTTTAGCATGGCCAATTCACCTAACCTGCACATTTTGGATTGTGGGAGGAAACCGGAGCATCCGGAGGAAACCCACGCAGACACGGGGAGAACGTGCAAACTCCACACAGAGAGTTGCCTGAGGCAGGAATTGAACCCGGGTCTCTGGCGCTGTGAGGCAACAGTGCTAACCACTGTGCCACCGTGCCTCCCATGGGATCGTATCTTATGACTTACTGATTCTGATCTCCAGCATCTGGAGTCCTCACTTTCTCATCCTTAAGAATTGAATATGTTTCAATGAGATCTCCTCTCATTCTTGTGAGGTAACTTGTCAAATGCTTTCTGGAAGTCAAATACAACACATCTATTGGTTCCTCTCTGTCCACTCTGGTTGAAAATTCCTCAAAAATCTCTACTAAGTTAGTCAGACATAATTTCCCTTTCATGAAGCTATTATGACTCTGCTTCATTAGATTATGATTAATAATTGATGCCAATACTTTTCCAACAATAGACCAATAGAGATGTTAGGATAATCAGCCTTTAATTACCCACTGTGTTCCTCCCTCCCTTCTTGAATAGCAGTTTTACAATCTTCTGATTGTTCTCCATAATCCAACAATATTTGGAAAATTACAACCAATGCAACCACAATTTCCTTTCAGGTTTTAGGCTGCAAACTATAGGGGCCAGGGGACTTAGCTTCCATTAACCCCATGAGTTGGTTTAATACAATTTCTTTAGACATAGTGATGGTACTTAATTCTTTCCCCTAACCCTAACGCTATTCTTTAGTATTAATTAAATATTCAAAGTATCCTCGACTGTAAAGACTGATGCAAAATATCTGTTTAGCTCCTCTGCGATTCCCTTGGTCCCCAAAATCACCTGCCCAGATTCATTTTCTAACAGCCAGAGTCCACTTTGACCTCTCTCTCTTCCTTATTATATATTTAAAAAAGCCCGTTGTCAGGTTTTGTATTCCTCACTAGTTTGACTTCTTCATTTTCTCTCTCTTTATTATTCTCTTTGTTATTTATCATCCTCTTTGCTGGATTCTCAATTTTTGCCAGTCTTCAGGACTATCACTGACTTAGGCCTCCTTGTAGGCTTTCTCATTCAACTTAATAATCTCCATGACTTCCTTGGTTAGCCATGGTGGATGTATTCCTTTGTTAGAATCTTTCTTCCTAACTGGGATGTGTTTTTGCTGAGAGTCAGGACTTAGTTCCTTTAATGTCTGCCACTGCTTGCTTACTGGCAATCTAGCTAGGTCATTTTAGCTGACTTCATTTCATTCTAATTTTCTTGATTTAAGTTAAACACACTTGTTTCTGACCCAAGTTCCTCACTCTCTACATGCATCTTAAACTCTGCCATGTTATGATCACTACTTCCTAGGGGATCTTTTACTCTGAGGTCATTTATTAAACCTGCCTCATTAACCATTACCAGATCCAGGAGAGGCAACTCCCTGGTTCACTCCATGATATATTGCTCAGGAAAATATGAATTCTATGAATTTGATTAATCCAATCAACATGAAGATTACAGCCACCCATATTTATTGCTCTATTCTTTTTACATGTTGCTGTGATTTGTTGATTTATAGCCTTTTCCACAGAGTGCCTACTGTTTAGTGGTCTATGCATTACTCTTACTAATGTTACTTTTCTCTTGCTGTTTCTTACTTCTGCTCGAAAGGACGCTACAGCCTATATCATCTCCCAGAGCTGTCCTCATTTCACCTTTTATTTTACAGTGTTACTCCACTAACTTTTCTATCTGCCCTGTCTGTACAAAAGATCAAATACCCCGATTGTGAAGTTCTCAGTTTGATGTCTTTGTAAGCAAGTTTCCATAACGGCTAAGCAACCATATTCATTTCTGCCATCAATTCATCTACCTTATTCTGAATACTTCATGCATTAAGATACAAAGTCTTTAAGTTTGTTCTATTGTTGAATTTCCTGATAATTTTATTGTTCCTTGGTGCAATATAACATTCTGACATTCTGACCCTCCCTTTTATTTTCTGGTAACAGTCAACTCCATCACTATCTTGAAAGCCTATCTTCACTTTCCCTTTGATTTTAAAATTTTCCGTGCAACTGAACTGCCCCCCAATAATTTAATTTAAAACCCTATCCACACGGTGGCACAGTGGTTAGCACTGCTGCCTCACAGCGCCTGAGACCCGGGTTCAATTCCTGCCTCAGGCGACTGACTGTGTGGAGTTTGCACATTCTCCCTGTGTCTGCGTGGGTTTCCTCCGGGTGCTCCGGTTTCCTCCCACAGTCCAAAGATGTGCAGGTCAGGTGAATTGGCCATGCTAAATTGCCCGTAGTGTTAGGTAAAGGGGTAAATGTAGGGGTATGGGTGGGTTGCGCTTCGGCGGGTCGGTGTGGACATGTTGGGCCGAAGGGCCTGTTTCCACACTGTAATGTAATCTAATCTAAAAAATCTAATGTAATCTAATCTAATCCCTAGTTGTCCAGTTCAGGTCCCAGTATGATACAGATGGAGCCAGTCTCATCAGAACAGTTCCTTCCTTCCCCTTTACTCTAAGGCTGTGCCCTTGGGTCCCAGTCTCTCCTACCAATGGAAACATCTTCCCAAAAGCTACGCTGTCCAGGCCATTCAGTATTCTGTATGTTTCAATTAGATCCCCCCTCATCCTTCTGAAATCCATCGAATGTAGACCTAGAGTCCTCAAATTGATGTCAATGTCCCATGAAGTTGAACTCATTTCTCCCACATTAACCTTTGAAACATCCGATTAGCTTGTGACTCAGGTAGTAATCCAGAGATGATTACCTTTTTGGTTCTGATTTTTAATTTAATCCCTGACTGCTCATATTTTTTTAGATTAGATTACTTTTTAGATTACTTACAGTGTGGAAACAGGCCCTTCGGCCCAACAAGTCCACACCGACCCGCCAAAGCGTAACCCACCCAGACCCATTCCCATATATTTACCCCTTCATCTAACACTACGGGCAATTTAGCATGGCCAATTTGCCTAACCTGCACATTTTTTGGATTGTGGGAGGAAACCGGAGCACCCGGAGGAAACCCACGCAGACACGGGGAGAACGTGCAAACTCCACACAGTCAGTCGCCTGAGGCGGGAATTGAACCCGGGTCTCTGGCACTGTGAGGCAACAGTGCTAACCACTGTGCCACCGTGCCGCCCGGTGGCACAGTGGTTTCTTCATCAGAACTCCTTTCCTCTTTCTACCTATATCTTTGGTACCTATGTGGATCACAGCAACTGGATCTTTCCCCCAAAGTTCCAACCAGATGAGAATATCTTAAACCAGGGCATCAGGCAGACAGCACAGTCTTTGGGACTCTCGATCCTAATCACAGAGGACAGTGTCTATTACCCTGATTATACTGTCATTGATTACAACTACATTTCTCTTTCTTCCCCCTCTAGAATAGTTTCCTGCACCATGGTGCTATGGTCAGTTTCCTCATCCTCCGTGTAGCCACTTTTCTCATTCACACAGGGAACATGAATCTCAAATCCATTAGACAAGCTCAAGGGCTGTTACTTCCTGGATCCCTCTACATTTCTCCCTGGTAGTCACACTCTCCTGTCCCTGACCACCGTCCAAATTTGAGGTAGTAATTAGAAAGGCAATTGCAACTATGGCATTTATTTTGAGAGGATTTGAATATAAAAGCAGGAATGTACTTCTGAGGCTCTGGAAGGCTCTGGTCAGACCACATTTGGAATATTGTACACTGTTTTGGGCCCCATATCTCAGGAAAGATGAACCAGCCCTGGAGTGTGTTCAGAGGAGGTTCATGAGAAAGGTCTCAGGAATGAAAAGCTTAACATATGTGGAACATTTGAGAACTGTGGGTCTATATTCGATGGATTTCAGAAGGATGAGGGGGATCTAACTGAAACATGCAGAATACTGAATGGCCTGGACAGACTAGATGTTGGGAAGATATTTTCATTGGTAGGAGAGATGAGGATCCAAGGGCACAGCCTTAGAGTAAAGGGAAGACCTTTTAGAACTGAGATAAGGAGACACTTCTTCAGCCAGAGAGTGGTGAATCTATGGACTTAATTGCCATAGAAGGCTGTGGAGGCCAGGTCATTGAGTATATTTAAGATTGAGATAGATTCTTGAGTATCAAGAGTTACAGGGATAAAGCTGGAGAATAGGGTTGAGAAACTTATCAGCCATGAACAGAACAGACTCAATGGGCTGAAATGGCCTAATTTCTGCTCCTATGTCTTATGGACTGCTTCCTGAAACACCATATCCAGGTAACTCTCCCCGTCCCTGATGTGTTATAGTGTTTGAAGCTCAGACTCCAGCTCATCAACTCTGAGCCAGACCAAGCTCCTTAAGTAACCAACACTTGCTAAGGTGTGGTCACCATGTGCCGCAATGTGGTCCACCAGCTCCCACATCATGCAGGTACAACACATCGCCTGGCCCGACATCTCTGTTTTATTTAATTTTTAATTTGGTGTTTTAAAAATTTCCTACTAGCCTTTTAGTAATTAGCCAGTAAATATTTCTCCTAATTACCTTCAATCTGAAAGTAAACTATAATACATAGTCAAATGAGCACCTATTACCAACCAATTAACTTACAGTTTTCCTGTGTCTTTGCATTGTGTTGGGCCCCTGATTCTGGGCTTTAATTTATCTCGTGTTGTTCAATAAATCTGCATGCCCTGAATACTCATTAACGTAAAAAGTTTTTCTAGTTATGTCTGGGTTTCAAGGCAAAGTCAGTGGTGCACAAGAATCTAATGGTTTCCAGTTCACTTTTGATTAAAGATGACATATGCTAATTGGCTTGTGCAGTTCTATGTAAGGTAAGGCTTTTCCTCATTTAACTCGATGGCACAAGGGCAGGGGAGCGAGAGAATGACAGCTCTCATTGAGACTCAGGACAGACAAGAATGAGTCACTGGTAAACGTGGGCATTAGGTGTGAATTGGGTTCAAGAGCATGGAGGAATGAGATGGCAGGGGCCTGGCATTCTGAGCATAGTGTGAGAGTAATGGAAACAGTCAGCCAAGGTAAGAAATTAGGGGCTTAAAGGGCAGTGTCAGTATTACCAATAGTGTGGCCATCTCAGGATATTATGTGGTAAAATCCTCACAGGCCTTTGAGTTCACCTACATTTCAATTGTCCCCATTGAGAGCGATCTGAGACATTATCCTTCCCAATGCCAAGCATGGAGCCCACAAGTTCAACCATGTCCCACACAGCGGTGAATACAACACTGGACTGACATGAATGTTCAATAAAGAGTGAGCAAAAACAAAAACATGGCATTGTATCTTCCCAGAAATGTCCCTAATTGTCCTGTAGAGATCTACAACAAGCAGACAGGCCCTTTGGCTCAACTTGTCCATGCTGCCCAGTTTTCACAATTAAACTAGTTCCATTTGCCTGCATTTGGTCCATATTCTTCCATTTCTATTCCATCCATTTAAGTGTTTCTTAAATGACGAAATTGTACTTGCTTCCACCACTGCCTCTGGCGGCTTGTTCCAGACTCTCACCACCCTTTGTGTTATAAAAATCATCCCTCTGGACTCTTTCATATCTCTCCCCTCTCATCTTAATCTTATGCCCTCTAGTTTTAGTCTCCTCTACCTTGGGGAAAACAATGTTGGCTATCTACTTTATCAGTGTCTCACTTAAATTTATAGACCTCTACTCAGTCACTCCTCAGTCTCCTATGCTCAAGGGAAAAACAGTCACAGCCTATCCAACCTCTCCTTATAACTCAAACTTTCCAGTCCAGGATAGAATCCAAGTAAATCTTTTTCTGCACTCTTTCTAGTTTAATGATATCCTTTCTATAGTACAGTGACCAGAACTGCACGCAGTGCTCCAAATGTGGCCTCACCAACATCTTGTACAGCTGCAACAAGACATCCCAACTCTTAAACTCAATGCTCTGACCAATGACAGCTTGCATGCTGAAAGCATTTCTTCACCACCCTGTCTGCCTACACCTCCATTTTCAAGGAGCTATGAACCTATACCTCCTGATCTCTTTGTTCGATAACACTCCCCATGGCCCTACCATTGACTGTCTAAGTCCTGACCTGGTTTGCCTTTCCAAAATGCAACACCTTGCACTAATCCAAATTAAACTGGCCCAGTTGGTCAAGATCTCAATGCTTTCCAATTATCAATGCGTGCCAACTATGAAGCAGTTCTGCACATTTCACTCTCTGACTGAGCTAACCTCATTAAATAATGATAACGCACACATGATGTTGTGAAACTTGAAAGAGTTCAGAAAAGATTTACAAGGATGTTGCCGGAGTTGGAGGATTTGAGCTATAGGGAGAGGCTGAACAGGCTGGGGCTGTTTTCCCTGGAGCATCGGAGGCTGAGACGTGACTTTATAGAGGTTTACAAAATTATGAGGGGCATGGATAGGGTAAATAGACAAAGTCTTTTCCCTGGGGTTGGGGAGTCCAGAACTAGAGGGCATAGGTTTAGGGTGAGAGGGGAAAAATATAAAAGAGACCTAAGGGGCAACGTTTTCATGCAGATGGTGGTACGGGTATGGAATGAGCTACCAAATGAAGTGGTGGAAGCTGGTACAATTACAACATTTAAAAGGCATTTGGATGCGTATATGAATAGGAAGGGTTTGGAGGGATATGGGCTGGGTGCTGGCAGGTGGAACTAGATTGGGTTGGGATATCTGGTCGGCATGGACGGGTTGGACCGAAGGGTCTGTTTCCATGCTGTACATCTCTATGACTCTATGATAAGATGAGAACAGTATAACATGAAATATTTACAAGTGAAATTTAAATTCGAAAAACACCAGTGCCACGTTTGCACTCCCATAACGTCATGTTTTAAAAGCAAGATAGTTGGGCAGCAACATAGTTGACTGTGAGGATGAGCCTCCCTGTTTATCAATGAAGCTGGTTTATAGAGTGACTATACCTACTGCAATTTTAGCTGACAATAGCTTTCACAATAGAAAAACCTCCCTGTTTTGGAACTGCAAGTGCCCCTGTGAAAACTGCCAGCATTTTTAATTTGGAAACAGGAAAAAGCACACCTTGAGTTCTGCAGGAACATCGTGCCTGACTCAGACAGATAATCCTAAACATCTGTAAGAGGCTCTTTCAAATTTTCAGGTTTAATATAAACCTTAAAGAAGATCAAGGGCAGGAGCAGATTATCTGGCTCAGTGATACTCTTTTGTATCCCACAACAACATAGAAATGATATATTGCCCATCCTGGGAATCTGAATTGAAAACGGCATGTGTTGGTGATGCTCAACAAGTCAGAGGGTATTCTGTGCAGACAGAAACATAGTTAACAGCTCAGGTCAGCTTACTTTCGTTAGAAATTTTAACATTCCCTGTTTTTATGTCTTGGGCTGTCTGAATTCAAACGATCTCCATTTCCCTATGCATTCCCAAATTTACCAATAATATTTTAGATGGAACATAATCAAATGCCTTCTGGAAGTCTGTCTAGACAATATCCCAGACATACCTTTGATACTTACTGACTGCTTCAAAAGTTCCTCTAAATTAAGCAGACATGATGTATCATTCATAAAGTTATGCGTGCCTTCTCTGATCAACTCATGCTTGCCAAGCTCTTAGTTACCTCCACATATACCATATCATCCGCCGACATTTCCACCACCTCCAAACAGACTCCACCACCAGGGATATATTTCCCTCCCCACCCCTTTCCACCTTCCGCAAAGACCGTTCCCTCCCTGACTACCTGGTCAGGTCCACGCCCCCCAACAACCCACCCTCACCTCCTGGCACCCTCCCACCGCAGGAATTACAAAACCTGTGCCCACACCTCCTCCCTCACCACCATCAAAGGCCCCAAAGAAGCCTTCCACATCCATCAAGGTTTCAACTGCACATCCACCAATGTCATTTATTGTATCTGTTGCTCCCGATGCAGTCTCCTTTACATTGGGGAGACTGGAAGCTTCCTCGCAGAGCACTTTAGGGAACATCTCCAGGATACCCACACCAATCAACCCCACCGCCCCATGGCCGAACATTTCAACTCCCCCTCCCACTCTGCTGAGGACATGCAGGTCTTTGGCCACCTCCACTGCCACTCTCTCATCGCCCGACGCCTGCACCTTTCCCCTTCCTCCATCCACCTATTGCACTCTTAGCTACCTTCTCCCCCAACTCCCCCATTTATCTCTCCACCTCCAAGACTTCCAACCTCATTCCTGATGGAGGACTCCTGCCTCAAAAGTCGATTTTCCTGCTCCTCAGATGCTGCCTGACCTGCTGCGCTTTTCTAGCACCACTCTAATCTTGACTCTTTTCTCTAGTTGCTTGATGTTTAATGAGAGATGTTATCAGTTACCCCACAAATGACATCAAATTGGGAATAAATATAACCAACCTATTTCTCTCCCAAATCTGTTTACATAAAAGAACGACATTATCCAAATTCCAGTCAAACGTCACAATTCTTGACTTGAAAGCATTGAACAGTTATATCACATCTGATCTTCCTCACCTGCTTTGTTTGGGGAGAGAATTATCAGGCCGCATTCTCCCAATTGCCATCTTTTCCTTTGATTTGTTTTTAGTTCTCCTGCAATGGATCAGAGAGGCAACACTAGACTGTGAAAGACATATCTCATGTAAATGCTCTCTTCAGATGTAGTACCTGACTGGAATCACAGGAATGCAAGGTTGAAAGTTTTCATGAAAACCTTTTAAAATTAACTTTTCCCTCAATGGCTTCTTTCTTCATGTCATATGATTGCAGCCTCCAGTCTCATAAATCAATGACTTGCAATCTGATGGTCAGCTATTTGTTCGTGTTATAATTTGAATGAATATTCATGCTATTTGTATACATTAATGATCAGATACTTTGATGAATTTGCTGCTAGCAATTGTCCCCTCTCTGGAGTTCCCTAATCTCTCTGCGCAGTTCATCTTTTCCATACATGGATCAATTTTGTTGCTGTTCTCTCCCTTTTCATCAAAAAATGTATACACCTTCTTAAGTACATCGAACAGAAATGAGCACAATATTGCAACAATATCATAGGGACTATTTCTAAAATATTCATGGGCAAAACATTCAAATGTTTCAGCATTCATAACTTTCCTTAATGTTTTAAAAACATGTGCAAACTTTTATTAGGATAGTTTTTCTCATTAAGGGCAATAAAGGTCTTCACAACTTTAGTAACCGATGAACTATCATTGAAGCATCAGCAGGTCTTTAATCTGGAAGCTATCAAAATTTGCTAATCCTGGTCAGATGCAACGATTAAATGAATCAAGATGGATAATACAGACTGCAGTTTTCTGGAATAGAGTCGAATCCTGATATTAAGACCATATGTGGGCCCTGATGCAGTGCAGAGGCACAACAACAACCTTCCTCTTAATGGCCATCACCAAAGCGACCATCCAATTAAGGAGTGTGGGCTGGCAGAGTGCTGGCAGTTCTGCAGTGTCACCCAGCATTGAGACTCCAAGGAGAACCAGAGGGTAGCTCCATTTTGAATCACCCTTACAGGGGAATTACAACATTTTTCACTCTGCTAAGACCAGCCTCAGCCATCAGAGGGGAAACCTCCAGCAATAGCAATCTCTTCTGGTGCAGACTCAGTCAATGGAGGATGTGGTCTCTGTACATGGTGGACATGCATGAGAAGCCATGGGAGAGGGAGAGGTTTGGTGGGAGTTGCCTTTGGAAGACCACATGATGAGGGTGTGGGAAGATGACTCATAACTGGGCCTTTAGTTGCCCAAATTGGCAGGCAACTGAACCTCCATGGGAGAGGGAGAGGTTTGGTGGGAGTTGCCTTTGGAAGACCACATGATGAGGGTGTGGGAAGATGACTCATAACTGGGCCTTTAGTTGCCCAAATTGGCAGGCAACTGAACCTTTGCCACTCTCACCACTGGCCTAACAGCAGGACTGCATCAGGAAGCCATTCTGATGGGGTGCCCTACATTTTACCAGCAAACCCACTGCAACCTCTTCGTCTGCTCAGAGAGGCATTCTTAAAGATTATAAATATGCATTTGGATTAACAGCCAAATGAACCAATAAAACATTTGCCTACTAATAAGTATTACTTGTAGAACAACCCATACAACAACATTTTATTAAAATGCCTAGAATTTGAAAATTTTTTTTCCCAATGTCTCACAGAAATTTTGGCTAGTATTTTGCAGGGGTGCTTGGAGCAGGGCTCAAAGAAAGTTGCCCACGAAGATGCACTAATGGTTCCCTTTTCCAGATGGTGGTTTAAATCTGTGCCAAGCCAAAGGGATCTGTTGGCATCCAACAGCTCTGATGTCAGGAAGAAGATTAGAAGCCAATTACACTGAAGTATTCCACATTGCCAAGATGCAACCAAAGTTTTAATATCCTTCAGTTTTAATTTAAATGCTCAGATAGAAACATTAATGCTTATGAATGGACTAAGATTAAAAAAAACACTAAAAGAAGCATCTTTACTTTAATAGTTTGGATGTGATCATAGGAGAAATGGTAAGTAAGTTTGCAGATGATACCAAAACTGGAGGCAAAGAAGGTTACTTGAAAGTACAACAGGATCTTGATCAGATGGGACAATGGACAGAGGAGTGGCAGATGGAGTTTAGTTTAGATAAATGTGAGGTGCTGCATTTTGGAAAGGCAGGATTTACACATTTAATGGTAAGGTCCTGGGCAGTGTTGCTGAACAAAGTGAGCTTGGAGTGCAGATTCATAGTTCCTTGAAAGTGGAATTGCAGGTGGACAAATTAGTGAAGCAGGCATTTGGTGCGCTTGCCTTTATTGGCCAATGCATTGAGTATAGGAGATAGGAGGTCATGTTGTGGCTGTATGGGACATTGGTTAGGCCACTTTTGGAATAATGCATTCAGTTCT
>NC_057710.1:140402466-140407579 GCF_004010195.1 Chiloscyllium plagiosum | reverse complement strand
TTTTTTTATCATTATGGAGAAATGGGACACCCTACATGTATAAAATTAGCTTTTCCAGAGCTAGTAAAAGTATTTACAGGGTACAAAGGAATTATAAATTTTGTACAGGGCCATCGTGAGAACATATATGGAATATTTTGTGCAGTTTTGGTCTCTTTATCTGAGGAAGGTTGTTCTGGCTAATGAGGGAATGTCATAAATGTTTAGCAGACTGATTCCTGGGATGACAGGACTGATGTAGGAAGAGAGACTGGATCAGTTAGGATGATACTCACCCAGGTTTAGAAGAATAGGAGGGGTGGGTAGGGGGGAGGAATCTCATAGAAACCTTTAAAATTCCAACAAGACTAGTCAAAGTGAATGCAGAAAGGTTGTTTCCTCTGACTAAAGAGTTCAGAACCAGGGTTTACAGTCCAAGGATATGTGGTCGGCCATTAAAGACATAGAAGAAGAGATATTTCTTCACTGACAGAGTAGTGAGCCTGTGGAATTCTGTGCCACATAAAGCAGTTGAGAGTAAAACAATTAATGTTTTCAAGGAGCTATAATCATAGAGTCATATAGCATAGAAACAGGTCCTTCAATCCAATCGTCCATGCCAACCAGACTAAACTGATCCCATTTGTCTGTCTTTGACCCATATCTCTCTACATCTATCCTATTCATGTAACTGTCCAAATGTCTTTTGAATGTTGTAACTGCACCTGCATCTACCACTTCCTCAGCAGCTCATTTCAGGCATCACTTACGCTCTGTGTGAAAAATTGCCCCTCAGGTCCCTTTTAAAACTTTCTCCTCTCCCCTTAAAATTATGCCGTCTAGTTTTGAACTCCCCTACGCTAAGGGAAAGACCTTTGCTATTCATGACCCACATGATTTTAAAAACCTTTGTAAGGTCACCCATCAATCTCTTATGTTCCAGTGAGAGAAATCCTAACCTATCTAGTCTCTTGTTATAACTCAAACCCTCCAGTCCTGGAAACATCCTGATTAATCTTTTCTGCACTCTTTCCAACTTAATAATATCCTTGCTATAGCAGTGCAACCAGAACTATACATAACCCTCTGAAAGTGGCCTCGCTAATGTTCTGTACAACCTCAACATGACATCCCAACTCCTATACTCAATGCCCAGAAATATACCAGAGATATATTTCCCTCCTATCTGCATTCCATAAAGACCATTCCCTCTGTGTGTCTCTTGTCAGGTCCATGCCCTCCACCAACCCACCCTTCCCTCCTGGCACCTTCCCCTGCCACCGCAGGAATTGCCAAAACCTGCACCCACACCTCCCCCCTCACCTCCATCCAAGGCCTCAAAGGAGCTTTTCACATCTGTGGAAGACTTACCTGCACCTCCACACACATCATCTACTGTATCCATTGCTCCGATGTGGTCTCATCTACACTTCGAAGACAAGACGGCTACTTGCAGAACGCTTCAAAGAACATCTCTGGGACATATGCAAGAAGCAAACCCAATGCCCCGTGGCCAAACACTTTAACTCCCCCTCCCAGGGACATGCAGGCCCTGGGCCTCCTCCATTGTCAAACCTTACCCACCCGATGCCTGGAGGAAGAACACCTCATCTTCTGCCTTGGGACCCTCCAATCACCCAGGATTAATGTGGATTTCACCAGTTTTCTCATTTCCCCTCCCCATACCTAATCCCAGATCCAAACTTCTAACTCGGCACCGGCCTCATGACCTGGTCCATCTTCCTTCCCATCTATTTGCTCCACCCTCCTCTCTGACCTATCACCTTCTCCCCCATCTCTATTTACCTATCACATTCCCAGCTACCTTCCCCCAGCCCCACCCCCCTCCCATTTATCTCTCAGCCCCAACCTACAAGCCTCATTTCTAATGAAGGGCTTGTGTCCAAAATGTTGATTCTCCTACTCCTCGGATGCTGCCTGACTTGCTGTACTTTTCTAGCACCACTCACTGGACTCCTATACTCAATGGTCTGAGCAATGAAGGCAAGCATGCCAACTGCCTTCTTTAGCCATCTCATCTACCTGTGATCCAACCTTTAGTGTCAGGTCCATAACACACCAAACTCCTCGTGTGTATATTTTGGATGGTGGGCTCTTAGGGCTTAAGGTATCAACAGATATTGGGAGAAAGCGGAAACAGAGTACTGAGTTGGATGATCATATTGGACATTGGAACAGGCTCAAAGAGTTGAATGACCTATTCCTGCTGTTATTGACTATGTCCCATGCTTGGCCATAAATGTGAAGTTAGTACACCATTGAAAATCATTTACATTTCTTCTGTAAGTTATAATTTTTTCATGAGTTCTCTAACAAGATTAACAATGTTAGAGTGAACATTCCCTTCAAGTCTCTGAACATAATGGAATGATTGGTTCAGTTGGCTGGACACTGGTTTACAATGTAGAGTGATGCTAATAGTATTTCCACACCAGCTGAGATTACAAACAAAGAACAAAGAAAATTTACAGCCCAGGAACAGAGCTTAGGCCCTCCCAGTCTGAGCCAATCCAAATCTACTGTTGAAACCTGTCGCCCAATTCATAATCATCTGTATCCCTCTGCTCCCCACCTACTCATGCATCTGTCCAGACGCATCTTAAATGAATCTACCGTGCCTGCCTTTACCACCTCTGCTGGCAACATGTTCCAGACACCCACCACCCTCTGTGTAAAGTACTTGCCGCCTGTATCCCCCCTTACCATGGATGTGTAGTAGCCCTTAGGTTAAGCCACTGTCAGTTGTGTCTCTCTAATGAGGAAACGGGCTATGGTGACTTTATCTTCATAGTCAAGGAAACTTCTGAGAGCCTACAAATCTTTCTTAATCTGTAATACTCACAATATTCCTGTAGCTTCTAGAAAGCAAAGGTACATTTATTTTCAAAAATGAATTGCATTTTTCAGACAATAGGAATGACTTTTTTGGTAACAGATTGCTGACTATTATCACATTTACACTAATGTCTTGTTAGAGTCGCAGTCTGTTCAGTTACCTTTACCAGTGATGGAGAGAAGCACAAAGGGAGACTAGGCATGTGGGCCTGTAGAAGGGTCACTGGACCCGAAATATTAACTCTGTTTTCTCTCCACAGATATGTCAGACCTGCTGAGCTTTTTTCTTGACAACTTCTGTTTTTGTTGCCCACGCATACAGAGCATATTTTGCCAGCTTCCATTTCAAAATGGCTGCCGTGACAGCCATATCTTTTATTTGAAAATAAAGAGTAACATCCAATTAAGTTAAAAAGAAGATAGACAGGAGAAAAGTTTCATACTTGTCACAGTTACATTGTAGCTACTGCAGAGCAAAGTGCAAACAGAACAATTCCCAGGAAATAAAGTAGTCCTCTTTATATTCCCCTGTAGATTAGAGATGATCTTAATTGTTTTATGAACTATAACAAAGAAAGTAATTAATGTATGGGTAGCTTGCACATAGAAAGGAGGACCTTTGCTGTTCACATCAATTGTGCTAGTGTTTGATAAACCTGAGACTGATGATTCAATGTAGTTTCAATCAACACTGCTTAGCTTCAATCGTCACTGGTTCGCTCGATTTCTCCATCTCTGGACATTGATTCTACACTGACTGATTGGGCTACGGTATAATCAATGAGCTGTCCTGTTATCAGGCTAATCCATACATTGTTCAGCCAGCAGTTTATCAGCAGAAAATACAAATGCAAACAGTGGGTTGATTGCATTTTGTAGTTGGTACATCCTGTTGTCCTAAACACAGCCTTAGTTCGTGATTGTTTTGCTTCTTATCAAGCAAGGATTTATCATTCCCAGATCACATACTGAATGAAAATTCCTTGAGATTAAGAGTCTCCCAGTGGTCAGAGCTGCTTCAATGATTTCATTGCTTAATGAAGCTTAAATACTTTTAACATGAGAACAAATAAACCCATTGGACCATTTTAGCTGGTGTTGTGCGATTTCTAACTTACTCCAACTGTGTGAGATTGGGAATGTTAAGCTATTACAGTATCTGAAATCTGTTACTAAAGTTGACATTGCGTCTAATGTCACACATAAGGCAATGTCAACAAAGGTAGGAGCAAATGACTGCAGATGTTGGAATCTGTACTGAAAACAAATGCTGGAGGTCATTATGGGTCAGACAGCATCCATGGAGAGAGTATAACTTAATGTCTCCAAGTCGAGATAACTCTTCATCAGAGCAACATCAACAAGACCATAAATGAATCTTTTCTGAAAACTCATCCATCGAAGCAACAGAAGAATTTGTCATCAAATTATTAGAAGTTGCCACCACTATCCAAATCAGGTTTAATTACTTCCTTATTTAAGACTACATATTTTTAAAATACCATTTTAAATGTGATTTCGTGGTAAATACTCATAATTTGTTCTATACTTCTTCACAGAAGAAAAATACTTCCTCTTTGATGCCATTCCTTTCATGACAACTGGATGTCACAAAGTATTTTAAAGCCATGAATGATTTGGAGGTACCGGGGTTGGACTGGGGTGGACAAAGTTAAAAATCACAGCCAATGAAATACTTTTGAAGTAGCTGTCACGTAGGACATGGTGCAACCAAATTCCCAGAAACAACAATATGGTCATGACCAGAACATCTATTTTTTGGGGTGCACGATTAATGTAGACCATCAAAGGAATTGAATCAACAATTTATTTCATGGTTGAAATATTTATAATAAAAGTGAAATAGAAATTAGAATTCATCTGAATGTTTTACATATATGTGATAAGTTATGCAGACAGAGAAAGAGGATCTTATGTGGACAGGTGTATATTACCTTTTCCTCCACGTTTGCAGTATTTTTGAGAACAATATTTAATTTAGCAGATTTTGGTCAAAACTCAATTTGTGTACAGTTGGTCCTTTTTTTATACAAATATTTCAAGTTGAGCACTTAGCTAATCAATTGCAGCCTTTCAAGGGATCTTGATCAGATGGGCCTGTGGGCCAAGGAATGATAGATGGAATTTAATTTAGATAAATGTGAGGCATTTAGTATGCATGCCTTGATTGGTCAGTGCATTGAGTAGAGGAATTGGGAGATGGAAATGTGTTGCTGGAAAAGCGCAGCAGGTCAGGCAGCATCTAGGGAACAGGAGA
>NC_057710.1:140366780-140402361 GCF_004010195.1 Chiloscyllium plagiosum | reverse complement strand
ATTTCCATCTCTGATCTCCAGCATCTGCAGACCTCACTTTCTCCCTAGAGGAATTGGGAGGTCATGTTGAGCTGTACAGGACATCGGTTAGGCCACGTTTTGAATACTGCATTCAATTCTGGTCTCTTTGCTATGGGAAAAATGTTGTGGAACTTGAAAGGGTTCAGGGTTGGAGGGTTTGAGGTATAGGGAGAGGCTGAATAGGCAGGGGCTGTTTTCCTTGGAGCATTGGAGGCTGAGGAGTGACTTTATAGAGGTTTATAAAATCATGAGGGGCATAGATAGGGTGAATAACCAAGGGTGGGGGAGTCCAAAACTAGAGGACAATTAGAGAGTGTGTAGACCCACAGTGCAGTTAGAGAGTATGTAGGCCCACAGTACAGTTAGAGAGTGTGTAGACCTACAATGCAGTTAGAGAGTATGTAGACCACAATGCAGTTAGAGAGTATGTAGACCCACTGTATAGTTAGAGAGTGTGTAGACTCACAGTGCTGTTAGAGTGTGTGTAGACCCACAATGCAGTTAGAGAGTATGTACACCACAATGCAGTTAGAGAGCATGTAGACCCACTGTACAGTTAGAGAGTGTGTAGACTCACAGTGTTGTTAGAGAGTGTGTAGACCCACAATGCAGTTAGAGAATACTACACCACAATGCAGTTAGGGGGTGTGTAGATCCACAGTACAGTTAGACAGTGTATAGACTCACAGTGTTGTTAGAGAGAAAAATCCAGGACTTTAACCCTGCAACAGTAAAGGAACAGTAATATTTGGAGAGACTGCAGGATGGTGGATTAATAATCCAGACCTCGAGGCTAATGTTCTAGAGACATGGGTTTGAATCGCTGCTGAAAATGTGTTGCTGGAAAAGCGCAGCAAGTCAGGCAGCATCCAAGGAGCAGGAGCATCCCCTGTTCCTTGGATGCTGTCTGACCTGCTGCGCTTTTCCAGCAACATATTTTCAGCTCTGATCTCCAGCATCTGCAGTCCTCACTTTCTCCACATGGGTTTGAATCCCAACATTGGAGATGGAAATATTTGAATTAAATAAAAGCTAGCCTAATGAAACTCATCTGGTTCATGAATATCGTTTAGGGAAGGAAATCTACCAGCCTTACCTGGTGACCCCAGACTCACAAAGCCTTAACTGGCTTTTAAAGTCACATAAGAGCAACATATGCATAGGAAAGCTAACAGTTCCAAATTCTCTTCCAAGTCACCCACGAAACTAATTTGGAAGCAGGATCCTATTCTTTCACTGTTGCTAGCACAAAGTCCTCGAAATCCTTTTGTAACAGTATTGTGGATATCCCTACAACCCATAGACTACAGCAGTTGGAAAGAAAACGCCTCACCACCACTTCTCAATCAATGTTGCTCACATCCCTTGAATTAATAGAAACATTTTCAAGTTGCAAGTCAGGATGATCTGCCCCTCAAAGGGAAACAAGCAAGTAGTGGTCCTATGTATGTGTTGTCCTTGTCCTCTAGATGGTTAGTGGTCATGGGGGTCAGTTACCTCAGCAGGCTGGATGGCTGGTTTGTAATGCAGAGCCTTGTCAATAGTTTGGGTTCAATTTCCTCACTTGGCTGAGGTTAACACGACGAACTCTCCTTCTCAACCTCTCCCTCACAGGAGGCACGGTGAACCTCAGGTTTAATCACCACTAGTGTCCTCTCTGTCTGTCTCTAATGAGAGAGCAATACAATGGCAACTTTATCTTGGTGGGGGTAGGTTTGAAAGGTTCTGTCGAAGAAGCCTTGGTGAGATACAGCAGTGTTGTCACTGTGTATCAGTGGTGGAGGGCGTGATTGTCAAAAGTGTTGCTTGTGGCACCTAAGAAGTAGGCTGCTTTGTCCTGGGTAGCCATGAGCTTCTGAGTATTGTTGGGGCTGTTCTTGACAAGGTATTTGGACAGTATTTCATCACAATCCTGATTCATGCCTCATAAATGGTGGACAGGCTTTGGGGAGTCAGCAGGAGAGTTACTCACCACAGAGTCTCCAGCCTCTGACCTGCTCTTACAGACACAGATTTATATGGACTCATTCAGTCCTGTTTCTGACAATTGAAGCCCACAGTATATTGATAGCTGGTGATTTCAACAATGGCAATGCCATTGGATATCAAACAGAGACAAATCTTTGATTTGATTTGGTCATTACTTGGCATGTGTGCGGCATGAACATAATTTGCAACTTATCATTCCAAGGCTGGATGTTGTCTAAGTTTTAGTACATTGGGACATGCACTGCTTCAGTATCTGATGAGTCACGAATAGTGCTGAACATTATGAATTCATCAGCAACCTTACAATTTCTAACCTAATGGTGGAGGGAAGGTCATTGAGGAAGTAGTTGAAACTTGTATTGGTCTAGGACACTACCCTGAGGACCTCCTGCTAAGATGTCCTGTGGATGAAGTGATTGTCTCCCAACAACCACAACAATTTTCCTTTTTCCCAGATTTGAATCCAATCAATGGAGAGCTATCCTCCGATTCCCATTGACTCCAGCTTTGCTCAGGCTCCATGAAGTCACACTGAGTCAAATATAGCCTTGATGTCAAGTACTATGCTCTAACTTTGGGACAATGCAAGACATTGTCCAAATGGATAATGGTGGTGTAATAGTGATGGAAATGGGACTTGCTTATTCAAATTTACAAAAAAATGTTTGTGTCATACTTTTGTGCATCTTACCAGAAATAAATGCTAAAATGTGCCACTTATCACCTGCCTGATACCAAAAAAACATTTATTTCATTCACAGCCAGGTTATGGGAATTGAGTTATTGCATTAACCCTGTTAGCAAAATCTCGCTGTATATTTTGCAACCTCACTGTATGCAGTTTGCATCTGTGTACTCACTGCACAATGGCCTTCAGCCTGATTAATATCACCCTCCTTTGATGGATTCCCTGAATCAGGGTCTCCAGTTTGAGTACCACTGGGAACAGCATTGTCCAAACGTTGCTAAACCACTGCCGATGACCATAACTTCTCCTTTATTGGTGAGCTACAGTTTTTTAAGACGAGTTGCTCATCACATTTTAGCCCTTCGGTCAAGAGAGCTACCGAGGAAATCTCGTCAAATTTCAGGTTGATAAATTCAGCACAACCTGTCCTCTGGGTTGCCAGTGTAAATTAGCCCACATCATAAATCATCTGTATCTTGCCAATTTTAGGAAATGTAGTCTTGGAATTGATGCAAAAACACACAGTGACACTCACAACCTTTTATTAATGATATATGAACCAACATAAATTGAGAGTTATGAATAACATATAATTGACCAATTGACTAGACAACTATTCACTGTTTTTCGCCCTTTAGAAGCAATTTTATTAATTAGTTACATGTAATTTTGCTGTGGGAAGCATCTTGATGAACACTGGATGCACTAGGCCAACAGGGTGTAGAATCTGTGAGAAACATCCCAACAGTAAATCTTTAAAATAATGATGCCGCCACCTAGAGGATAACTTTATACCACAACCTAATTTCAGATGCGACTACTGTATCTTCATACAGTTTATCTATCAGACAAAAGGGATTTCTGTCCTCTCTACTGTGTTTTGAAGGGTTAGTTTGCCCTGGAGCCCTGGAAAATATTTATTCCTAAGGGCTGGACAGCTGGTTTGCAATGCAGAGTGATGCCAACGGAGTGGGTTCATTTCCCACACCAGCTGAGGTTACCATGAAGAGCTCCCCTTCTCAACTACTCCTCCACCTGAGGTGCGGTAACCCTCAGATTAAGTCACCACCAGGTCTAGTGAGAGGCCTGTTCAGTATGACAATGGCAACTTTACCTTCATTCTTTCCAAAAACAGCATCACTAAAGCGGACCCAATCATTATCACATTGATAATTGTGAAAGTTTGCCATGCATTTCCATTTATGTCAGAGCAATTTGGAATGTGCTCAGGATATATTGGTGCTATTTAAGTGTAAGCATTCCTTTGAGATAAATTTCTCTACAAAACAGTGAACTAAACGGTAACAGTGCTATCAGAAAGAACACATTAATTAGTGCTAACTGGATAAGTAAGGAAGGATACTAATCACACTTGTCATTCTATCCCCTTCAGACCAATTCACTGTTTCTAACATTTGCTGGATGTGCTTTTTTATTCCAAGTCAATGAATACACCAAGTAATGATACATTTAGTTACTCTTCCTACAATTCATTTTATTTGTTACATGTGGCAAGTTAGAATAAGGAGCAATGATAAAAATTAGTTTTGTTACTGTGAACAGGGAAATTAATTCTGGAATATGTAAATCTCAAAAATAAGAAATAGAAAAAGACCCCTGATTCTTAATACGTCCCCATTTCTGAGATCCTGCACAATACACTCCCTTCAACTGAGAATACTGCTCATTGCTGGGGAAAACTACATCTCAGAGAAAACAATCTGCAGCTAATTCCAGGGAAAATCACTGAGAAATCTTCCATCAACTCTCTGGATTAATCAGGCGTGCTGTTTGAAACCATGGCTACCTATATCACTAGATATATTTAACTAATCCCATGCTGGTATACATTAGATTAGATCCCCTACAGTGTGGAAACAGGCCCTTCGGCCCAATAAGTCCACACTGAGCCACCACGCCGCCCCAAATGTCCTCGGGACACATAACTAACTAGTCACTGTCCGTTGATGCTGTTTATCTCATAGATGCACAAGGCATCAATTAGACCTCATTGTTTTCAATAACCATTGGGAAATGATCACTTCAGGAAACAGGAAGAAGATTATTTGTAAGGTAAAATGCGAGAATATTGACAAGATAAAATGTTTTCTCTCTGGTTGCAAACAAAGTGTTTAAGACGCGTCTAACACAGCACTTTTTTCTAACTGCGAAGGATGTTGTCAGTGTAGACCCCACCTCGCTTGTTTAAAATCTTAACAAGCTTTACCCTGAATATAAATGTTACGGAGCAAAGCTGCAGAATATTTGCTTATCTTATCTCCATTGGGATGGCACGGTGGCTCAGTGGTTAGTCCTGTTGCCTCACAGCACCAGGGTCCCAGGTTCAATTCCAGCCTTGGGTGACTGTGTAGAATTTGCACATTCTCCCTGTGCCTGTGTGGGTTTGCTCTGGTTTCCTCCCACAGTCCAAGGATGTGCAGGTCAGGTGGATTGGCCATGCTAAATTGCCCATATTGTTAGCTGCATTAGTCAGAGGGAAATGAGTCTGGGTGGGTTACTCTTCAGATAGTCAGTGTGGGCTTGCTGGGCCAAAGGGCCTGTTTCCGCACTGTGGGAATCTAATCTAATCTAACAGTTTAGGTGCAATGGTTTTGGCCCTCCCTCCAAGCCAGAAGTCTATGTTCAAGTCCCATCTGCTCCAGACGTGTCTCATAATCTTTCTGAGCAAGTTAATCTAAAACGGCTCTTTTATATCTCCATCTTTGAAACTGATTGATGCTTTCTATGTCGTACGGTTCCCTGATCTCACTATCAGATCATCAGCTTGCCTTCAGCATTGATTGGCTCTGTCTCCAGGCCTTAGAATCCCATCTCCAACGAGACACACTGTATCTTCTTTGGGCTCTTTACAGCGAGCTCAAGCAAGTCATAAATTCGTCACTTAATTGTCCGGGTCCTGCAACAAACTGAGACTCATGGCCTCGCCTAATCAATGGAAGGTCACAGCTTAAAGAGCCAAGTGACTTGTGTAACCTTGTGCTGCATTTTCCATGCTACAGTCACTGTGACCTTCAAATACCGACAATATTCTAACTTTTATCCATTTGCAGCATCGCTTTTGAGCAGAACAAAGCATTCCTAAATCACAGTTTTTTTTAAATCCTCACAATGGCACAATACTAAGTCTAGATTAGAGTGGTGCTGGAAAAGTACTGCAGGTCAGGCAGCATTTGAGGAGCAGGAAAAATCGATGTTTCGGGCAAAAGCCCTTCATCAGGAATACTAAGTCTGCTGATTATGATAATGTGCATTGTGAATTGTCCCAACCATGCTGTAATGATGGTGTCCCTATTTCAGGGACCATTGTTTCTGGAGAAGCCCAAACAATTTCATACTGATTTGAGAATTAGTTGGCTATATGAGTGCTCTCAATGTTAGTCATGAAAATTTAAACATAGATGTGGGATTTGTCATTTAATGGTTATTGGTGAACAAGCATCTGCTGTAATAGAGGCTGACAGAATTGTCAAGATTAACAGTCAATCACATAGTGTTGGATCTGGTGTCACATGTAAACCAGACCAGGTAGGTTATTTTCAATTGTTTATGCAACAGAGGCATCACTTGGCTTGACCAGCAATTCCAACCCACCTCTTGAGAAGGTGAGGTTGAGGTGCATTCTCAAACTATTGTACTCCATGCATGTAGGTACACCCACAAAACCATCAGTGAGAGAATTCCAAGATTTTGACTGTGTGATATTGAAGGAACAACCATATATTTCCATGTCTGGATGGTGAGTGGCTTGGAGGTGAACTTGCAGTGATGGTGTTCCTATGCATCTGCTGCCCTGGTCAAAGTTGGTTGAGTTTGCAGATTTGGGACGTCCTGTTAAAGGAGCCTGGGTGAGTTACTGCATTCTGTAGGTGATACATGATACACATTGCTGTCACTGTGCATCAGTGCTAGAGGGAGCAACTGTTAAAGGTGGTAGATGGGTAAATGTGCAGAGGTTACATTCTTGTCGGAGAGTCTACAACCAGAGGGCATAACCTCAGAGTCGCCCATTTAAGACAGAGGTGTCTGTCTTTTTTCCATTGGAGGGTGCAATTTTTATCATAACAGGCACTCAGGGACAAGTTGTTAAGGGTATTCAACATTGAGACAGACAGATTTTTAATCAGTAAAGGAATCAAGGATTAAATGAATAAGGCAGGAAATGGAATTATGGATTACAAAATCAGCCATTATTGAATAGCAGAGCAGATTCAATGGGCTGAATGGTCTGCTTCTGTACTTACATCTAATGGTCTTAAAGCTCTGATGTTTCCAAACCACTCTCGTATCCCCCTCAGTAGGACCATTTGTGAAGAAAAATTTTTTAAATGGTTCACCCAGCAAGTTCTCTTCTGACTTAAAATCAAGAGGTAATTCAATAATTGTTTTAATTCACATTCAAATTCAAACTGGTCTTGAAGACTAATGTGTATACGTTTCCTTTTCAGACAGATATACAGGAATCTTTCTGGAAATCAGCTCAAGGAGACTGGGATTTGAGCCCGACCTAACTGTCAAACCGGAATGCAGCTTGTTCTGGTGTTAAAAGCAAACTGAGACAAGAGGTCACGCTGTTGGAAATCTCCCACTAAGAAGTATGATTGTCCACTGTGGAATGTCTGTGTCATTGGCCGTGGGTTCTGTGGGTCCATGTGTGGCTGATAGAACCTATCCTAGAACTACATCTCTGACCACACATTTGAAAGGTGGAATTGGTCCCTGGCTTTGAAATGACTGTCATTCCTTTCACAAATTCCCTTTCCATACTTCCTCTTGCTGACAGGTGAGCCTGAAGGATTGTATCTCTTCATACAAGAGATTTCTGCAATTGGTTTCTTCTGAATGAGGGTCTCCCACACATTAGCAAGTATGTTGCATTTCATGAGGGAACCCGAAATGCTTCCTTTGTTCTCCTCTCATTCAAGTGCCTTCCTTGGGCTGGGTGACGATGATTTACTTTGACAGTCAGAACTCAGGCACCTTTAGTACGTGGCCAGCCCAATGGAGTTGATTTTGGATGATCATGGCTTCAATGCTGGTGCTATTGGCTCTTTCAAGGATGTTAGTGTGCCCGTCCTCCCAGCTGATGTGGAGAATCCATCTCAAACAGATGGTGTTGATGGTACTTCTCAAGGGCTTTAAGGTGGCATCGCTGCATGGTCCAAGTCTTGGAGTTATAGTGAAGAGTCAGAATGATGACTGCCTTTGTCAGAGAAATTGAGCCCAATGGATCAGAGACCACAAACGAGGATCGCGGTGAAATTGACAAGCAGTTTAATTAAACAAAGCAATATCGCAGAAGAGAAATTGACCAGGCTGACACAGAACTGATTCTCTGCACAGCTGGCCAGAACCTTCCCAGAACAGAAGGTGCAGGCATGTGTTGTAGGGGTACCCACAAAGGTGATCATTGTAAAACAGTTACAGTACAATGGTGAAAATTGTGAAGAGATTAAAACATGAATAAACTGAATGGAAGTTAATCAAGTGTCCAGCAGTAGCAATTCATTAGTAATTGATACAGGAGATTCCAGCCATCTCCGTGAAAATGTCTTCTAGAGGATTCTTCATTGTATTTCCAGTCCGCGCGAATATGTGTAACTGTCCCTTCTCCTGGCATCCAGGTATGTCCAGTGTGTTCCTCTTCAAGCGAAGTTTTCTGGGGTGTCTCAGTCTGCCTCTTTGTTTATGCGGTATCGGTTTCAATGGGAAATGAGCCTGTCCTTAGGGTATTGGGACTGCAGTGTTAATCTGGGCTGGGAGCTGATTGTAAAAGCTGTATTAGAAAGTATATTCTCAGGTCTGGGAGTAACTTGGCCGTGTCTGGTTTCTATGTTAACCTGTTTGGCCAAGACTGGGGCAGGGATGTGTCATCACCCCACTCTTTTCTCTATTTCCATTGCAATCGCTTTTCACCTTGTCAAAAACAAGTTTCTCAGTGGTGTGAATACTGTCTACAGGTTGCACGGGAAACTTTTCAACCTCAACCTCTCAAAATCCAACGAGAAAACAACACTGACCTCACTCCGAGAAAGAGTTTGAGCAATTAGAGAGAAGATAGTGGCACTTATGTTGGCAGTAAATGTCATTGACCCTCTTCCTACAGTGTTGAGTTTTCCTCCTGACAGCTGAGACTGCACTGACCCAGGGGGCAGACTCAGACCAGGTTGGCATGGCCTCCCCTGGCAGTCCCGCAGGAGAAGGATGTGCCTCCATTGAGTAACCCTCCATTGAGTCCCTGTCCACAAAGAGGAACACCAAGTTTCCCTTCTCTGTCATGTCTGGGGAAAATGTCAAGATTGACAGTGTTGACACAGACTTTTAAAGATGGCCCCGATACCATAAATGCCAGTCTGTTCAAATAATCCCAGCCAGTGGTGAGTTCTTCTGGTTACAGTCAATGATAGAATTGGGATAGAATCAAATGAGTAGAATGGCATGGGGGTGGTAAGTGATTATTGAGGCAAGTTTGGTAAGATGTGGTAAGGCAACCAATTAAGCCGCGCAGAAATAAACCCTCCTTTAAGCGCAACAAAACTGATACAACACACAATTTAGCCTATCTCTCTGATCCACTATTCACCTTAGGCCATAAATGGGGCTATTAGCACCTCTGCAAGCCTAACAAGGTTCAATAACTTTCCCTCCATTACCAGCCCCTGAACAGGGAGAGATACCATCCACTGAACTTTTTGTTAACTACAATATCCACGCAACAAAAGTTGAGATTCTAAAAGGATGGCTTCCTTGTAATTACCATTGAAACATTCCAGAATTGTAGTCAACTTGCTGTGTGGGATTAGTGGCAGCCATGTTTGTGGTCAGTGAGACTCATTTTTAAAGATAGACATAATAGATCTGCCACCTGGCTCATGATACACGTTAAAATCAGTTTTGATCTCTTGCATATCTTTTCACTATTGTCATGCACTCAACAGCGATGACGAAGGTGATGTTCTGGCAACTGCAAATCTCAGGGATGGCCTTCGTTTGACAAAAGAAGTGAGCTCCGCATTTCAAACAACAACCAAGAAGATAATTCATGATATCCGAAACATTAACTGTGATTTCTCTTCAAAGATGCTGCCAGACCTGCTAAGTTTCTTCAGCAATTTCTGTTTTTGTTTCTAAGAGGAGATTCCACTCCTTCTGAAATGCGGAAATGTTCTGACTGCTTTTTCATAGCGTAGAGCAGTCGGCCCCAGTTTTCTGAAATGTAATGGTCCAGACAGCCATATTGACAGTCACTGTCAAATGCAAGTATGTAAACTGAGTGTGATGTTAGGGTGCTGGGAGGGCAGATTGCCAAATGGGTAAGGGGATAGGGTTGTTGGGTGAGCTCCCTTTGGAAGGGGATTTAGGATGCTAAGTGAGTATGATGCCAGGGTACAAGGTGGTAAGCATTTAGTGTAGGTTGAGGTGGGCTAGAGAAATTGGGCCCTGCAGATGGGGAAGTGGTATCTCGTCTAGGGGCGTCAGGTCCACGGAGGTATGGGTGTCAGGTCTGGTCTGGCGGGTTGGGGATGTTAGGGAGAATTTCTCCAGTCAGGATTGGTGGGGAGGATGAAGTGATAGGGAAGGAGATATGATCTGGTCTGCAAGGATCAGGTCCAGAGGCATCGGGGATTGGGCGTGGCCGAGTCTGGTGCAGGGAGGAGAATGTGTGGCCAGGTCCAACGCCAGATGTGTCAAGTTGTTTTTGCGTCCAAAATTGGGAAGTCCCATTCACACAAACCATCAGCATCACCAAGCCAAAGCTATTGACTGGACTAAGTACCAAACCCAGAATTATCTGCTGTTTCTGTAATGATCATCTATTTGCTTCTAGAACAATTGATAAATTGACAGTGTATGGAGTTACCTGCTCCTTGAATGTCACATGCAGAATGGAGGACCTTGGGAGCAGAAACACAGAAGATACAGGTTATGAATAAATAAACATTTTTCATTGTTACCTCATAATGTTTAATCACTATTAGTTTGCACTACAGCATTTTCTGATTCACAAATTTGCAGTTAGGTATTCCATAATCCAGCAAGTTCCAACATATAAAAATAAGTTGCTCTTAAGCATTTCAAACTGATGAGGTTACAATCTAGTTATGCTGAGGTCCTTTCATGCTGGACATTGCAATAACAGCTTTTGGAGAGAGTATGTTCCACATCTCTTTTGCAAGCGATGCCTAGAATTGCTCCCATTTAAACTTATTGTCATTTACGGGTAAACAAATGATCTGTATTTCCAAAAACAAATGAGGGCTGCTAGGATTTGACAAAAGATTGACTGAAGTGAAAACTAACTATTCAATCCTTGAAAATTTTCCAGATTGTAAGGTTCAACAGTCAAGGAAAGTTGCTTGTTCCTATTCAAAAATCATAATTATTCAAAAATGAACAAGATTTTAATTTTGCATTCTAATAAATGGAATTTTAATGGATTTACAGTCAAATTAATCTCAAGACATTGTTTCATTTTTACTAGAACAAAAATAAAAGAGAATATGCAGAATCTAATTTAGCATTGTTGCAGAAAGCAAATTGGTTTGAATTAAATGGGATTATGTCTTCTAATACCAGAGTCTTAAAATCAAATTCCAAAGCAAACGGAAATTCTCTTTTCAATCAACCGCTGTTATTTTACTTGTAGATTAATAACATTGCCCAAGAATGAATTATACATCATTAGAACAATTAAATTGAAAGGGAGTTTAAATTTGCTACCTTGGAAAAGGGCAGCCAATATAATCAAGCACTCTTCCAACTCCAGTTACAACCTCTTCCAATCTCTTCCGTCAAGCAGAAGAAACAAAGACTTAAGCACGCGTACCAACAGATGCAAGAACTAGTTCTTCCCCGTTGTTATTAGACTTCCAAATTTTAAATTTAATGTTGATCTTGCTCTTTGTGCATCTTCTTTGCAGCTGTAATATTGTATTGTTCGCTCTGTTCTATTTCCCTTATGCACTTTGCATGGTATGTGATCTGTCTGTACTGCACACAAAAGAAAACTTGTCACTGTCCCTCAGTACATGTGGCAATTACAGATGGTTGTTAAACCGTTGGCAGCACATGGAATTGTTACTGCCTATTCTTTACATATTTCCTGTGCGTGTAGCCAGGGCAACACATCAGTTGTTTTGCTGAAGTTATTTACATATTGTTGCAAATATCGAATTCCATAATTTATATGTTTTAGAATATAGTTTCAGCTTTAAGAATATATTTAGGTTAGAAGTTACAGTGTTACAACAGAATAATTTAGAAAGGGAGTTTCCATTTGGCTTGGAATTAGATTTTCTTGGATCAAAACCCCATAGTATCTTTCGACATTTTTGTTTACTTTTAATTCTAAAATATGCTTTGCACAGTAAAAAACCTGTGGCTTTAAATTGAGTGACTGCCTGGTAAAGTCTTGTGTGGACGCCATGGAATATCACACGTGTAAATTATCAGGGAAACTTCAAACAGACTGGACTGTGACCTCTCCTGACTGGAATGATAAGGAGGAGCAGATGACCTCCTGCTCAACAGAAAGCCACCTCCTATGGATTATGTCCAAAAGTGCAAGCAGTTTCTGTTTCTCTCTTTGAAGTTCACACAAGCATAGTGGTAAAGCCACAAGTGGAGGGGACTGGTGGGACTGAATGCTTTCATGTGTACACACCTTAATGACCTGTGAAGGTGACAATTAAAGCATTATCCCCTCAGTATGCTTGTGTTACAGGGGGAAAAAATAGAATCATATGGTCAAACAGTCTAGGTTCCCACCATCCTCTGAGTGATAAAGATTTTCCGCAAATCCCCTATAAACTGCAGGAATTTCACTATCTACCATAAGTGCTGAAAACCAATTTTAAAAAAAATGGGAATCAAAACAAAGGAATTTTAGTCAATCTACAAAATAAAGAATCTCAAAAAAACTGCGGTTCAACCACCACCATCACTACTACCAATAGCCTCTACTGCAACAGCCACACCACTAAACCATCCACTCTGCAAGCAATTTAAAAAGGTCCGTATATCTGCCGTTTTTTAAAACTTTTATCTTTCTGGATTCACTTCTTATTTCTAACCTGTGTATAAATAAATGAACTCTTTTTTGTTAATTCAGGAAAACCGAGTTAAATTGGATCTTAATAAATCTCAAGTTCATTTAGGTCTGAGAGTAAGACATTCACAAAGAGTGGGATACCTTTAAAACTTAAATACCTTTAAAATATCTTCCTAAATTAACCTTGTTGCAACCAACCAAGAAGAAGGGTGAATACAATTGGGAAGCAGTTCATCCTTCCTTACCTGGAAAATGTGTAAATTTGGGATATTTCATCTGGAATCTTAATGAATTGGGAACCACACCCAGGATCTGGTCATAACAGTGTTACTCGTAAGATAACTTGCTAAAAGAACTGACATGCATCTAATATATATGCAAATCAAATATGTTTGACTTAATTACATCTAAAGAGTAACTTGGATTTTATCTTCAAGCTTGCTCTATCATAAACAGGAAACTCTTAGTGACGTTGGGATATAAAAAAATAGCTTTGACTTCACACCACAAAGTTAAAAATCACACACCACCAGATTATGACCCAACAGGTTTGTTTGGAAGTACAAGCTTTTGAAGTACTGCTCCTTTGTCAGGTAGCTAATGGGACAGGATCAAAGAACCCAGAATCTATAGCAAAAGATCATAGTGTCATGCAACTGACACAATGTATTGAACAAACCTAGACTGTTGTTAAGACTTTCATCTTTTCGAATGGGGATGCAGATTTCGATTGTCAATTCGTAAATCCCAGAACTTCTTTTCAGTCACATTCCCAAGATAACTTCAGGTTTTATAAAAGAAAGTGACATCTCAGCTCAGGTAATGCTTTAAAGGTGTGAGGTTCAAGACTATCTGTATTCCAATCTTGAATCAGACTGGTTCTATTTCCAAAGTAGGAATTTATAAAATGTCACATGCATTAACATTTTATAAATGGCACTATGGAGGCTTTGGTGCCATTGTCCTCATGCAGGAGCACTTGAAGCCTAGTTACTACCCTTAAGTGGTAAGCAGGACCAAAGCTGGAACACTGGAGGCCATATGGAGTAAAACATCCAAGCAGATCCCTGCAACACCCCCTGGTGTTGACTCAGGAGATTCTCCTCACACCAACATCATTGGCCCAGTTCATAACTTTCAGTCCTACATCTCCATGTGTGATTTGGTGTTTTGTAATGCTCCTGTGAAGCAATTTGGGATATTTCATTAGGTTAAAGACACCATCTAAATGCCAGCTGCTGTTAGTATGAATCTTTGGATATTTTACTCCGAGGGACCATGGTTGCTCCGTCACTGAATGCATGATTAAAATTGATAAACATTTCAGCACGATGGGAAGCAAAGGATATGGAGTCATAGTCATAAAGTCATACAGAAGTACAGCACAAAAACAGACTCTTCGGTCCAAATCATCCATACTGACCAGATATCCTAAATTAATCTAGTCCCCTTTGCCAGCATTTAGCCCCTATCCCTCTAAACCCTTCCTATTCATATAGCCATCCAGATGATTTTTAAATGTTGTAATTGTACCAGTGTCCACCACTTCCTCTGGCAGCGCATTCCATACATGCACTATCTTCTGTGTGAAAATGTTGCCCCATCGGTCCCTTTTAAATATTTCCCCTTTCACCTTAAACCTATGCTCTCTGGTTTTAGGCTCTCCTACCCTGGGGAAAAGAGCTTGTCTATTTACCCTATCCATGCCACTCATGGTTTTATAAATTTCTATAACGTCACCCCTCAGCCTCTGACGCTCCGAAGAAAACAGCAACAGCCTATTCAGCCTCTCCCTATAGCTCAAACCCTCCAGATAGTATAGCACAGTGGAACCTATGTAACAGTTCAGCCATGAACCCACTGAATGGTGAAGCAGACTCAAGGGGTCTCATTGGTTTCTTTTGCTCTGTTCATAAGTTCATAAGAAATAGGAGCAGAATTAGGCCATTCGGTCCATCGAGTCTGCTCTGCCATTCAATCATGGCTGATATGCTCCTCACCCCCATTTTCCTGCCTTCTCTTCATAACCCTTCGAATTAAAAATCTGTCTAGCTCCTCCTTAAAATTATTCACTATGCCAGCATCCACTGCACTTTGGGGTAGCAAATTCCACAGATTCACAAGATTCCTTTGGGAGAAGTAGTTTCTCATTCTGTTGGTTTTGCTGTTGCACAGGAAGAGACCAGGGACCTGGTGGTGATGTAAAGAATAGTGATATTTAAAAGCAGCCTGCTCACCTTCATGAAGGTAGGGCCTTGTGGCTGCAAGTCATGATGGGAATCATTCAAAAACTGAATTTGGAATATTGGGAAAGACCTGGCCGTGAGAAAGAGCCATCATGCTGGCAGGTGCAGTGTGCCCCTCACAAATATTCTTGTTGGACACCTGTAAGTTTTATAATAGTATTTAGTTTGGACTCAGATTCAGGTTATTAGTTGCAAGGGCTCTCCACCCCCGAGGCTCCCAGCCTCATTCCTAATGAAGGGTTTTGCCCGAAACGTCAATTCTCCTGCTCCTCAGATGCTGCCTGACCTGCTGTGCTTTTCCAGCACCACACTCTTGGCTCAAATATTCAGTTCCAAATAAACCTTCAAACTATCTCATATCAAAAGCAAATCAACCATCAGGCAAAGCCTGAAATAGCAATTAGCATCACAGTTTATTTTAAGAACAAAGAAAAAGGTAAAAGCTTTTTTTTAATTTCAAAAATATACTTTATGCATAAAAATATCTTGACATACATACATAGTCACTGAAGCAGTTTGGTTCTGTACAGTAGTATATGGAGAAACAAACAAACATTGGAGTTAGATTCTATCCAGCAAAGAAACTGAAGGCATTGGTTACTTGTACAAGATTATATTTACACACACTTGAGGCACTAGAAGAGTGCAATAACTGAACAGAATCCCATTTAACTTTGGCAGAAAGACCATAAACAGTGGTCTTTCCCCACTGTACCTTGGCAGCAGCTGCCCCAAGCTTTAATGCATACCTCAGCATGTGGTCCTGGAGCCTGGAATGTACACTTAACAAGACACAAGACTGAGTTTTCCACCTCCACACCGGTGGCTCAGCTCAGATGAAAGGGCAACCCATCAGTCTCCCTCTCACTGACAGTGATTTCACCAGTATCCTGTCTCCAGGGAGCACCCCGTGGATCCACATTAATTCATTGACAACTTCTAAGTAAAAATGGCTCTGAAAACCTCATTTTGACCCGTTGATTAGAATTACTTCATCTTGAATCAAGTTCATTGTTATTAGCCAATTGGTCCCTCGTGGTTGCTGGGTTAATTTTATGCATCCACACATTGTTTCAGATAGTGAAACAATGGGATGATTCAGGAGGCTTCCCTTACCTGACTTTGTAACAACCTCCATTCATTCCTTGGAAACTGAATCCAGTTGGTCCATCACAGATAGGACCCAGGCATTGTGGAGTATTGGCATGTTCCCTACATTTGACACAAAATAGCTTTGATGTGTAAGCACTAGTACATCATTCAGCCTTGAATAACAACTTGATGCATTACTTATTCAATTATACAACATTACAGTTCACTGATTAGTTAATCATCAGTCATATCAATGTGGGAAAATGTGAGGTCGTCCACTTTAGTAGGAAGAATAGAAAAGTAGAATATTATTTAAACAGAGAGAAATTACAGAATGCTACTATACAGAGAAATTTGAGTGTCCTTACACATGGATCATAAACAGTTTAATCATCAGTCACTGACCATTTGCAAATTTTACAGTAATTCTTGGTGAATACAAGTGAGTAATCATAAGCTTCTTTAGCAGTGCTAGTACAAAAATCAAATCTTGACCTCAATTGTTTGCTTCAGTGAAAACCTCCTAAAACTAGTTGTTGCAGTGAATGAAAAGCTACCACATGAAGTCAGGCAGGAATTTAAAAAGGAATTTAAATATCCGGATTACTACTGGTGCCACAAGCCAGTGAGTGCAGGAATAAGAGGATAGAGCAGAGGAATGGGTGGCTGAGGAGTTGGTGCAGGGGAGAAGGATTCACATTTTCGGATCATTGGAATTTTTTTGGGATAGAAGTGACTTATATAAGAAGGACTGATTTACTAGTGGGGAGATTTGCTAGAGCTGCTCAGGAGAATTTAAACTAGTAACGTGTGGGGTGGGACCCAGGGAGATAATGAGGAAAGAGATCAGTGTGAGACTGGTACAGTTGGGAAAAGAAACAAGTCAAACAGTCAGGAACAAAGCAGAGAGCGAGACTGATATGTCAAACTGCATTTATTACAATACAAGAGGTCTAACAGGGAAGGCAATGAACTCAGGTCCTGGTTGGGAACATGGGACTGGGATATCATAGCAATTAGAGATGTGGCTCAGGGATGGCCAGGACTAGCAGCTTAATGTTCCAGGGTATAGATGCTAAAGGATGGATAAAAAGGGGAAGAAGAAAGAAGGGGGAGTGACATTGTTGATTAAGGATAACATTATTGCTGTATTTAGGGAGGATATTCCTGGGAATATGTTCAGGGAAGTTACATAAGAACTGATAAATAAGAAAAGGATGATCATCTTATTGGGATTGTACAAAAGACCTCCCCCAATAGTCAGTGGGAAACTGAGAAATAAATTTGTAAGATCTCAGTTATCTGTGAAAATGGTGGTTATGGTAGGGGATTTTAATTTTCCAAATATTGACTAGGACTGCCATAACGTTAAGGACTTGCCTGAGAGGAATTTGTTAAGTGTGTACAAGAAAAATTTCTGATTCAGTGTTTGGGTGCGCCTTCTAGAGAAGGTGCAAAACAAACACCTTCAGGCTTACAGGCTATAACCCATGGAATGTCGCAGTGATCAGTATCCCGAAATCTTTCCAACCTACTTTAAAGACTTGGATGAAGTGATTTAATGTATTTCAGATAAACTTATGCTGCAAAGAAATGCAAGCTGTGGAAGGATGCAAAGTACCTACAAAGGGGCATCACTTCATTAAGTGAGTAGGCAAAACATGACAGAGAATAATGTGGGAAAATGTCCTCTTTGGTAGGAAGAATAGAAAAGCAGAATATTATTTAAATGGTGAGAAATTGCAGAATACAATTAAACAGAGGAATTTGGGTGTCCTTGTATATGAATCATAAACAGTTTACACGTAGATACAGCAAGTAATTAGAAAGGCAAATGGAATATTGAATTGAATTGAAGTTATGGTCATGTGTACCGAGGCACAGTGAAAAGCGAATGTTAAGAGTTTGTGAGTCCATTCAGTATTCTAACAACAGTAGGGTAAAAACTGTTTTGAAACTGGCTGGTGCGTGTGTTCAGGCTTCTGTACCTTCTCCTCGATGGTAGAGGTTGTAGAAAAACATTGCCAGGGTGGGATGGATCTTTGAGAATGCTGGCGGCCTTTCCTTGACAGCGGGTCTGGTAGATGGATTCTATAGATGGCCTTTGTGATTGTCCGGGCTGAGTTCACAACTCTCTGTAACCATCTCCGATCTTTCATGGTACAGTTGCCATACAGGTAGTGATACTTCCAGACAGAATACTCTCAACAGCTCACCTATAAATTTGGCAAGGATATTCACCATCATGCCAAATTTTCTCAGCTGCCTGAGGAAAAAGAAACGTTGTTGGATTTTTGTAACCAGTACATCCACATGAAGAGTCCAAGAAAGCTTATTGTTGATGACCATTCCAGGAGCTTGACACTGTCCACTCATTCCACCTCTGTGCTGTTAATGTGTAGGGGGCATGAGTAACATCCCACTGAAAGTCAGTAATGAGTTCCTTGGTTTTGCCAGCATTGCGAGTTAGCTTGTTCTCAGTGCTCCATTTTTCCAGGTCTTCCACCTTCCATCTGTAGTCTGTTTCGTCGCCATCTGGGATTCAACCAACTATAGTGGTGTCATCAGCGAACTTGTAAATGGCATTAGTCTGGTATTTGGTGACGCAGTCACGGGTATACAGTAGTACAGTCACGGGTATACAGTAGTACAGTCACGGGTATACAGGAGTACAGTCACGGGTATACAGGAGTACAGTGAGTATATTTGGATATGAAGGATCTGAAGGTATTCATACTTGAGTGAATGCAATAAACATCACCCAAGATAATGATATCGTGAAGATGTGAAGGAAGAATAAAATTGGATCCTACCAACAGTCTTTATAGTAACGTGGCACCTATTTATATAATCTGTAATTATTTTCTGAGGTATAACAAAATACAACTTCTTTAATAAGACTATAACAGACCATAAGACATAGGAGCCAAAATTAGACCATTCAGCCAATTGAGTCAGCTCCGCCATTCAATCATGGCTGATAAGTTTCTCAACCTCATTCTCCTCATAACCTTTGATCCCCTTGATACTCAAGAACTTATCTATCTCAGTGTCAATGACCTGGCCTCCACAGCCTTCTGTGGCAATGAATTCCACAGATTCACCACTCTCTGGCTGAAGAAATTCCGCCTTCTCCCCATCTAAAAAAAATCTTCCCTTTACTCTAAGGGTCTGCCCTTGGGTCCTAATGTCTTCTACTAATGGAAACATCTTCACAACAGCTACTCTGTCCAGGCCATTTAGTATTCTGTATGTTTGAATTAGATTCCCCCCCCCCCCCCCCCACACCCCCATCCTTCTGAACTCCATCAAGTATAAACCTAGAGTCCTTAAATGTTAAGCTTTTCATTCCTGGGACCATTTTCTTGAACCTCCTCTGAGCACATTTCAGGGCCAGTGCATCCTTCCTGAGATATGGGGTCCAAAACTGTGCACAATATTCCAAATGTGGTCTGACCACAGCCTTATAGAGCCTCAGGAGTACATCCCTGCTTTAATATTCAAGTCCTGTCAAAATAAATGCCATCATTGCATATGCTTTCCTAACTACTGACTCAACCTGCAAGTTTACCTTGAGAGAATTCTGGACTAGAACTCTCAAGTCTCTTTGCACTTCAGACTTCATCTACAAGACCTGTCCTGTTACACCAGAAGGTGGCCATCCTCACACACACTAGACCACATAAGCCCCTCAACAATGTGCATACTTAGAAAATACTCATGGAGCACACACAACATAATATTGGTCTTTATTGAAACTGGTATAGAGTGCAAAAGTACAAGAATTTTCATGTAACTATTCAGGACATCGATGTACTTACGGAGGTATATACTTGAATTGAGTGGAGTTCAGAGAGGTTCACGAGGTTGATTCCTGGAATTAACATGGTTTCTCATGAGGAAAGGTTCAGCAAGATGAAATCCTAATCGGTCATCCTAATCAAGTTCAATTTGCCATTTAATGAAATCATAGCTAATCAAATAATTCTTAACTCCACTTTCCTCTCTGTTTCCAACAACATTTGGTTCCATTAATGATTAGAAATCCATCTATCTCAGTTTTGAATAGACTAAATGATTCAGCCCTCAGGGGAGAAGACTTCCATAGATTCACCACCCTCTGAGAGATAAAAGAATTCCTCCTCAGCTCTGTCTTAAATAGGCATCCCTTATTCTAAGGTTATGCCCTCTGGTCCGATATGCTCCCACAAGGGGAAGCAACCTGTCCACAACTACCCTGACAAACTCCCTCAGAATCTTGTACATTTCTATAAGATCACTTCTCCTTCTTCTAAACTTGAATGAGTGTAGGTCCTTGACAGGGTAGATATGGTGTCTTGTGGAGAAACTGAAAACCAGGAAGCACATTTTAAAATTACCAGGTCTCCCACTTCAGATGCCAAAGGGGTGTCATTTCTTCCTTTGGAGGATAGCCTTTAGAATTCTCTTCCATGGAGACTAATGGAGATTATGTTGTAGAAAATATTCAAGGCTGAGAGGTACATAGTTTCAATTGACAAAGGAGTTAAAGATTATTGAATGCAGTTTGGAAAGTTGAATTAAGGTTAAAGTCAGATCAGCCAGGATCTTATTGACTTGCGAGGAATCTTCACTGAGCCAAAAGACCTACTCCTGCTCCTAGTTCTTATGGCTTTACGCTCTTATGAACAAAATCCATCAATCAGTACTCAAAGGGGCTACTTTGTTTGCTTCCTTGTTCACCCTGTCTTTGTCCTGCTCAGCTGGTCATCATATTGCTGGTGACAAAGGCTTTGCTCTTATGACAGTGAGGCTGTACAAATTGCAACAAACATTGACAAATATTGACAAGCATTTAGGTGGAATGCTACACAGCTTCCACACAGTGGTTCAGGCAGGCAAAACATTGTTTAAACATCTCAATGATCCACTTAGTAATATTTGGTAATAAGAAAGCACAACAACGCCTCAACTTCCTCAGGAGGCTAAAGAAATTTGGCATGTCCATAAAGACTGTTACCACATTTTATAGATGCACCATAGAAAGCATTTGATCCAGATGCATCATGGCTTGGTGCAGCAACTGCTCTGCCCAGGACCATAAGAACCTACAGAGAGTTGTGATCACAGTCCAGTCCATCACACAAGCCAACCTTCCATTCATGGACTCCATATATTCTCTTCATTGCTTCAGGAAAGCAACCAACATAATCAAATTCTGGTTATACTCTCTTCCAACCTCTTCCATTGGGCAGAAGATATTAAACTTTAAACACACATGCCAACAGATTCAAGAACAGCTTTTTCCCTGTTGTTATCAGACTTCTGAATGGACCTCTCAAGTTTTAAATTTAATATTAATCTTGCTATTTGTGCACCTTCTCTGCAGCCATAACATTGTATTCCTCGCTCTGTTCTATTTGCCTTACGGTATGATCTGCCTGTACTGCACACAGAACAAAACATTTTCCTGTTCCCAGGTACATGTGACAATAATAAAGCTAATCAAAAAACAATTTGCATTGCCTTGCTGCTTCTGTTACATGCATGCTGCCAACGTATGAGCTGGAAATAGATTGGAGTTTTGAACCACATGGTCAGCAGATAGCCTTTGGCGGCCTTTTGTTTACTGTGGTGCCTGAAGTGCAGAGGGTACATCAGACTGCCACAGAGTTAAGGCTGGGTATTGACCTGCAGTGATATACTGCATAAGGTCACACATCAACTGGACACTGAGGAAGTGAAACATTTCAAACACAAGGAATGCGCAAAGCTTCAAACATTGGAAACCATGAAGAAGTCTGTAATTTTCATTAGGCTTAGTGTTCATTCTGCCTGCTTCTCCCTGACAGGAGATAATGAAATGTATTCAATTACCCGCAGGGTGACTCTCCCTTGTGCAACAATTAATGGTGAACTAGAGATGTTGAAAATATTGCCTGCTGCAAACCCGTAGACGTAAGACCATGTTTATAAAGGCCAAGGTCATAGTGTCTGACAATGCCATTCTTTCCCTGCCCTAAACTTACTTTGTGTCTGCAACAAGGTGGAGTTTTTAGAGCAGACAAATGGGGTGGCACAGTGGCTGATTGATTGGCATTGCTACCTCACAGTGCCGGGGACTCAGGTTCGATTCCACACTGTCCATGTGGAGTTTGCACATTCTGCATGGGTTTCCTTTGGATGCTATAGTTTCCTCCCACTGTCCAAAGATGTATAGGTTAGTAGGACTGGCCATGCTAAATTGCCCCCAGTATCCATGGTTGTGGAGGCTAGGTAGATTAGTCATGGGAAATGTGGGTTACAGGGACGGAGTGGTCTGCATGGGATGATTCTTCGGAGTCGGGGTGGACTCACTGGACTGAATGGCCTTCTTCCACACTGCAGGGATTCTACAATTCTATGATCTTCAGTGAAGTGAATAGGACTTAATGTTGCAATGGGATCTCAGCAGCACCTTTGTGCCTCTTTGTGCAGAAGGAACTGACCCTTCCAGAACTTGGCCAGTTAAGAAAAGTGAGAGGTCCTCTCCAGTCAAACGCATACAGTAACAGAAAGCCCGGCCTCAGACAGTGGGAGCCTGGGGCTGGTGTCTGGCCATTGTGTTCTGTGGCCTCCCTCCCCCTCAGCTGCGGACGCTGGGGTCACACCAAGACGTGCATCAGAAAGAACTCGGCCAACTCCGTAGAGACACTGGACTGAGAGAGTGATTGGTGACCATTAGTGATGAGAAGGGATGCCTTCTATTGGCTATGTGGAAGCCAGCAGAGGATAGGAGGTCATGAACTGGCATGGATTAATGATTGGCCAACAGACAGAAAATAGAAAGTAAGAATAAATGGATCATTCTATGTTGGCAGGCTGTGATGAGTGGAGTAAGCAAGGATTAGTACATGGGTCCCAGCTGCTTACAATATACATCAAAGATTTGGCATTGGGGGCCTAAAGAAATTGAAATAACTGCACAAACGCCAGTACCCCATCATCAATTAGTTATTAATTAGTGCACTGTGGCCAGCCAGCTCAGAGTCAGTGTTCAACTGAGGAGATTCTAATCTCCTGGTTATATATTTTTTTCAGCAGCAGTGCATATTTCTCCCCATGTGTGTACAGATGTAGGACACAGTGAAGAAACAACTATTGCAGAAACTTTATTCATATTCCGCCACCAGGAAGAGAAAAAACACTTGTGTGACCATTGAGAAGCAGGGCCCTGCTCATCAGAGGGCCACACCTCAGTGATCAAAAAAATGAAGGTGGGGGGTGGTGTATTATGATTAAGTCAAAATAGAATCAGAGGGGGAAATAAAACACTCCACATGCTATAGTGTCCAACTCTCCCTGAACAACTCAAGGGTGTTGGTAGGCACCACATGTTCCTTTTCCAGGAACATCCGGGCCCGAACATAACCACAGGCAGTCTGAATCCCCTGGTTATATATTTTTTCTGAGTTTTTTTTCCTTCTTTCTCTTCCTTTAGTGGTGGTGGTAGCTACCGGTGCAGCGGAGCATAGTTCAAATTAAAGGAAATAAACAGAAAGAAACCCAGAGAGAAAAAAAATCACAACAAGCAATAAAGAAAACTTTAAAAATCAAAGAAGTCTACCTGAAACAAGGGGGAGAGCAAAGAAAACTCTCCCCCTCAGGAGGAAACCCAACAGCAGTAAAAACAGACTGACTCTGTGGTCCAGGCAGTTCAGAGGTCAATCCCCTCCCCAATACAAAATGGAGAATCCTTCACCACTGATCCAGCTCTCTCAGAGTGAATACCATGTCTGACTCATTTGTTCGTTCGTTCAACATTCTCCCCCATTCCACCACCAAACAGCTTCTTTTTCCCTAGCACCCATGGTGTGTGCGTGCAGGTGAAAGACACAAGGTGTACAAATCTTTATTCAATTCCCATCACCAGGAAGAAAGGAAACACCCAAGTGGCCAGTGACAAGCAGTGCCATTCACATCAAAGGGCAATGCTGCGTGATCAAACAGTGAGGGGGAGGACAGGGATTAAATCAAAATAGAGTTGGAGGGGGAAATAAAGCACTCCACTCCCTGAACAGCTCAAGGGTGTTGGTAGACCTTCTCCAGGGACACCTGGGCCCAAACATAACCACAGGCAGTCGGAATTCCCCGGGTTTTTTTTACATATTAAATAATACACAGTTTACAAAACAATTAACATTAATAGCTGTATACAGAGAAACAGCAATTTTATAAAGGAGAGGGGAGCAACAAAGCCAGGCCCTAAACCCCACTGTTCAACGCGGTTTCAGGAAATGAGAACAAACCTGAAATCCCACTTCCCAGCATCACAAAACAGTAACAAGTATTTATAAGACAGTCCAATTATATATAAAACAGCACATAGAATACAGACCCCCCCGGCAAGCCTCCCATCCCTCCCACCTTCCAGCCGCTCTAAGGCAGCCAACTCCCACTTCAGGCTTTTGGTCTGCCCTATACCCCTTTCCAGTTCTCGGTCCGCCCCAATATCTTCCTACCACCTCGAGGGCAAAGCCGTCCTGTTTCCACAACACTCTTCCCCCCACGGTCAGGATAGCGTACCCACCTTCCGTCTTGCCTAACTGCCCTTCACACCTTCCGGCCACCTCTAGGACAGCCCGCCCCAGTACCTGCTCGGGGTGACAGCGTGAGGACGGCCTACCCACCTTCCGGCTCATGGTCTGCCCCTACATACCATCGGGCTCTCCCCCACCCCGATGCGCCATCTTGCCCGTGGACTACCCTGACACACCTTCCATCCACTTCAAGGACAGCCCGTCCCCTTTGCTGAGACTACAGTCCACAGGGCAGCCCACAAGCCTTCTGGATCTTGGCCTGTCCCTAAACACTTTCTGGCTCTTGGCTGCTCTGACACACCTTCCAACCATGTCTCGGACAGCCTGTCCTGATTACCCCTTCTCAGGATGACGGAGCTCAGGAACAGCCTATCAGCTTTCAGGACGGCCTACCCACCCTCCGGCTTTCAGGATGGCCTATGAACCTCCCAGCTCACAGTAAGGCCTGCTAGACCCAGGGACACATGACAATGCAGGTGATAAACCCAACAAGTAACATGACAAGAGTCAATTATCAGCAAACAGAGTCCTTTCTGGTCCAGAATCCATTACCATAAACAGTTCTCTTCAAAATGTAGAGTCCATTCCCAGGATCGGAGTCCACTCAAGTACACAAAGTGCATTGTCAGAAATGGTGTCCATTCCAAACTGCAGAGTCCATTGCAAAAAGCAGAGTCCACAACCGAAGGCAGTGTCCATTCCCAAAGGCAGCAAATGCACACCCCACAGCAGACACACAGGTGCAGAGTCTCCATAGAGTCCTGGCCCATCCTGGGAGAAACAGGCCCACTCACAGGAACACAGTACATTGTAAAGATACAGTTAACTCACTGGGGTTTGGTCTACTCCCAAAGGCAGGGTCTACTCCCAAACTCCAGGATGCAGCAAGTGTTCATCTCCCAGCACACACATAGTCTTTGCAGAGGCCTAGTCCAAGGGGGCCAGGCTTTCCCACAGGAACAGCTCATCTCTTAAAATGTATTTTCTCACAAAGGCTCAGTCCAAACACCAAAAACAGTGAAGACACATGCAAAAATCAAAGAAAACTCGATTTCAAACACTAATCCTTGCCACAAAATCAACTTTGTCATTTTCTCAAAGTAAAAGAGAAAAAAAGTAACATACAGGCTCTACCCAGCCAGTGAAACAATAATCCCCTAATGAGAACTGAGTTACACTTGAAACTCATTGACTGTGTGGATCAGGCAGTTTAGAAATCAGTCCTCATTAAAGAAGGAATACCAGTTAACAAACTGGTATATAATTCAATAAGTCACTGAAAGCAAACATGCAAGTTCAACACGGTCTATTCCTGATGAAGAGCTTTTGCCCGAAACGTTGAGTTTCCTGCTCCTCAGATGCTGCCTGACCTGCTGTGCTTTTCCAGCACCACTCTGATCTAAACTAAAAAATGCAAGTTCAATAAGCTATTCAGAAGGTTTACGGAATGTTAGTGTTTACTGCAAGAGGATAGAGTACAGGAGTAGTGAAGTCTTGCTTCAGTAGTTAGACCACACCCGCAGTACTGTGTGCAGTTTTGGTCTCTTTATCTCAGGAAAAACATTATTGCCTTAGAAAGAAGTAATGAAGATTCTCCAGACTTGTTCCTGGGATGGTGGGACTATCCAATAAAGAGAAATTGGATAATTGTGTTTTCTAGAGTTTTGAAGGACAAAAGGCAATCTCATTGCAACTTAAAAAATACTTACAATTGTCGACAGGGTAGAAGAAAGTATGATTTTTTTCACCAGTTAGGGAGCCGAGATGAAGGGGCACCATTTCAAAATAAAGGGGATTCCATTCAGTTCTGAGATGAGGAGGAATCCTTTTACTCAGAGCGTTGTGAAACTTTGGAGATATCTCCCACAGAGGTCTGTGGAAGCACATTCTTTCAGCATGTTTAAAGAACAGATCAATAGATTTCTTATTGACAGCAGTGTGCAGAGTTATGGGGATGGGGTGGGTAAAAGACCTGATCATACTGAATGCCAGGAAAGGCTCGATGGATTGAATGGCCTACTTTTATTCCGATGATCCAATGCCTGGTTAGTTTGTATTTCCGAAGCCTTGGCTTCTGCTACAGGCAGCTTTTGTTGCTGTCCTGCCTCTTTTGCCACATCATCCACGTCCTCCTCATTGGAGGAGGAGTGAGTCCTCTCAACATCCACTGGCTTTCCTTTGAGGGTTCCTGTCAGAGGATTCCACATCCTAACCATTCCCTGTGAAGATTTTTTTTAACCTCCCCTGTAATCATTCTATGGTAATCTAATACATTAATGCATTGGTTGTACCAAGCTGATGATCAACAGAGATCATAGCACATCATAACATTTCATAATCTTGATGAAACTATCAGTCTTCTATAATTCTTTTTCAAGATTCTCATCCTCATTCGTCCCCAGTAATAATGCTCAAGCCACTTTCTAGCAACTTAGCATGTAAATTAGGCTGACAAGACATTGCATTCATGAGGAACTGCTGCATTCTCAAATGAGTTATTAGATTACTCACAGTGTGGAAACAGGCCCTTCAGCCCAACAAGTCCACACTGACGCTCTGAAGAGCAACCCACCCAGACCCATTCCCCTACATTTACCCCTTCACCTAACACTACGGGCAATTTAACATGGCCAATTCACCTAACCTGCACATCTTTGGACTGTGGGAGGAAACCGGAGGAAACCTGCGCAGACACGGGGAGAATGTGCAAACTCCACACATACAGTTACTCGAAGGGGGAATTGAACCTGGTTCCCTGGTGCTGTGAGGGAGCAGTGTTAACCACTGAGCCACCATGTCTTTCTCCTTTCCTGTTCAGGTTGACATAAATGATCTCATGCCTCTGTTCAAAATTGAGTAAGAAGTCCTGCCTGAGCCCGGTCCAACACCATCAAAAGCTCATTCATAAATCGTTCACCTCATCTGCTCTGCAAAACTTAGCTAAAGCATTATGTACAGTCACTAGAGCTCAGGATGAATTAATTTCTTATAATGCTTCTTGGAACGTGCTAAAGATGCGTACCACACTGTATAAATCAAGTTATTTCCTGAATACTGAAGACCTTGCTGTAAGTTTTAAGGCCGCATTTCAGAACATCTAACTTCATAATTCCCAATCTGTTAAAACTGAAAGTCTATTCTGGTTTTTTTTCCCAGCTGTATTCCTTCCTTTCGTATAAACATGGCCAAGTGCAACAGTGTAATGTCACAGGCTCTGACAGTTTTCCAATGTAGGCAGTAGGCCATTATTCATGTGAAACAGTGCATTTACCCATTGGGACAATGGGCTTCTTGGCCTCTCTCGCTGTCCTAATGTTCATGGTTCACTGCCCCAAGGTTTAGCCACTGTTCCATATTCTCAATCTAAAGTCTATAAATTCTACTCAAAATCCATGGCATGATGTTTATGGCTTCGTTCCAGTTGCTTTATCTTCCTAACTCGACACAATTAATCTTTCCTGACAGTCTTCTTGTGGGATTTGTCATTAAGGATGTTGGAATCAACTCTTTCTTTGCCTGAGTCCAAGGCCTTGCTTGGTTGACAGTGGGAGAGAAACAACCACTACTGGGTCCTAACCAGAAAGAAGGTTTTCTCAAAAAGCCGTAATTTATTGCATGCCAGCTGTTAGGTTTAAGTTACATCAGCTAGTGAGATATTCAAGCCAGTTTTCTGTTGGCCAGACAGTTGTTATTCCCAAATAGATGGGAGGGTGCACGTTCCTAAATACCTATTCTAACACCCTTGGAAGGAATTGCCTAGGAAGCGAATCTTTCTCTGGACAACTCCTTCTCACTTGGAGTCCTCCGTAAGTCTCTTTAATAATTGGATGGTTCCAATAAAATTATAAAAAATAGTCAGTCAGGAAAAGTTAGACTATTGAATACATAGTCAAAAATCACATGACACCAGTTGTAGTCTAACAGGTTTATTTGAAAACACAAACTTTTGGAGCCTTTCTGCTTCGTCAGGTGCCACATCATTAAATATATAATCTAACTGCTGACTAATTAAGAAACTGACTCCATACTAACATCCCTCACAAACCCCAGGCTCCTTATATGCCCAGACCCTGAACTGATACCCTCCTTCACCCCCAACACCTCCCTTACCCTATCCCCAGGATCTGACCCCCTTTGACAGGATTTGACAGCCCTCCTGAAGACCACAGCCCTCACCCACTCCATACTGGAACAAATCCCCACCTCTGCCAGACCTGACATGACTACCCCACCCCCTGCAGCCACCGACAGACCCAGTACCCCCAACCCAGCTGCAGGACTCAACCTAACCCTCCACCCAATCCCGGGCTCAAGCCAACTCCCTTCCCCCTGCCACTGGACCTGGAACCAAGTGTTCCTGATTTGGCATGTACCCTGCCTCCAGACCCCCACCCCTGCCCCACTTGCTGGACCCAATTCCTCTAGCCCATTCCAACCAACCCTAAACATTTACCAGTCTGCTTAGCAACTTGTTTTGTGGTACCCAGCTGGCATCCTACCCTTCCCTAGTTAGCACCCTACTTAGCTGGAAATTTGGCATTCTACTTTCCTGTTACGCCTCCTGCTACCCATGTAGCATCCTACCATCCAGTTTCATACCTCCTCCTTTGCTGGCTCCCTCTTTACCTGGCATCGTATCGCCCTACCTATTCGGTAACCAGCCCACCCAGCACCTTGACCTTATATACTTGCCGTTTGACAGCAGCTGTCAAAGTGGCTATCTGGACACATGACCTGATTGATGATGAAAAGGAGGCATGGTTTATCCTCCTCTGACCATTCTACATGATGAGGAAGCTGTCAGAATGGACGTACAGCTCTACACTTCTGAATCTTCTCTCAGAAGTGCAGAGCTCCCATTTTTCGTAATGATAGAAAGGTCAGACTAGCAATCTATGTGAAATTGCCTCTCTCCAAAAAACCTGACCCATTGCCACAGTGACATATCTGGCTCCTTTGAAATCGAGGGCATTTCTTCTGATTCCCAAGGCTGTATGATATCATTAAATTGGGGTTGAGCTTAATGCACTACTCCAAAACTAACCCTTTCAAAAATCAGCATTTATCAATACATAATGTTACATCACTGCACCAGCGACATTATTCCGAGTGAAGATTTGTGTGAAATACTTCTCACAGCAGTGAGCAGAAAAGTGCTGTAGGTTAACTGTGCAGTTTTCCAGTTCTGATGCTCAAATATTGTCATGTTCGGACACTTGGCATTTTAAGTTTCAACACCAATCAAACTGCCATGAATAGCAAGGTGATCAGAAGTCAAAGGTGTTCAATGAATGTCAGAAAAGGTGACTTGATGTACAAGGGATAATAAGAAGGTAAATATTTCAGAGCAGAAATGAGTTACAATCCTTTGATTATAACTCATTGGGAGGTAACATTTGTCAGTTTCTGTCAGACTAGCTGCCTCACGTCTACATACTTTGATGCTCCACTTCTGACACTGTAAATACCTGCAAAGCCTAAACATATATCTACATTCTGAGAACTTGTTCCTAAGTTTCAACTTTCCCATGCAGCTATTCAAAGACATTAATTTTCATTTATGCTTATTACATTTGGACATTTCTTAGCTGTGATGACAACAGCCTCTGAACAAAGTGTTAAATTCAGTGATCAAATGGAAAACCAATTTCTCTAAACAATTTCATGGGAAGGACCTAACAACTGTATGATCTCAGTGTTTGGATGTTACTTTTTGTTAGTTAATAATTGGAAACTGCCTCAAAATTAGCATTTTACCAGCCTGAAGTTAATACATTTTATTCATTATGCTTGTTTCCTGCATTGACAACATTTATAAACTATGTGTTCAGCTGTAAAGCATATTAGATATATACAAATGTGAGTTCTTCCTTAATCTATCTTTTGTGAGAAATAGAAATGCTCGTATCGGCTGAAAGCAAACCCCTCTGGTGTTAGCCCTTCAGCAGTTGTTACACGGTTTTGGGCAACAGTTTCAGGGATTTGCACTTTAACTGCCTCCTGCTCACTGACTGCCAATCTTAATATTGCTCTAAAATGCTTTCGTCAATTATATTTTTTCTTCTCACTCCATGATCACAGGACCCTCTCCATTCCTTTCCACTTTCCTTCTTCTTCTCTTCCCTCCTCGATGGCTATCCCCTCCTTTTCTTTTTCCTTTCTCTATCTTTCCATTCCTTTCCACTTCCTTCTCACCTTCTTTCTTCTCTCATCCCTCTTAACATAGAACGTAGAACATAGAACATTATAGCACAGTGCAGGCCCTTCAGCCCTCGTTGTTGCACCGACCTGTGGAACCAATCTGAAGTCTATCTATCCTATACTTTTTTTTAGATTAGATTAGATTAGAGTGTGGAAACAGGCCCTTCGGCCCAACAAGTCCACACCGACCCGCCGAAGCGCAACCCACCCATACCCCTTACCTAACACTACATAGAACATTATAGCACAGTGCAGGCCCTTCGGCCCTCGTTGTTGCACCGACCTGTGGAACCAATCTGAAGTCTATCTATCCTACACTTTTTTTTAGATTAGATTACTTACAGTGTGGAAACAGGCCCTTCGGCCCAACAAGTCCACACCCACCCATACCTCTTACCTAACACTACGGGCAATTTAGCATAGCCAATTCACCTGACCTGCACATCTTTGGATTGTGGGAGGAAACCGGAGCACCCAGAGGAAACCCACGCAGACACGGGGAGAACGTGCAAACTCCACACAGTCAGTCGCCTGAGGCGGGAATTGAACCTGGGTCTCCGGCGCTGTGAGACAGCAGTGCTAACCACTGTGCCACCGTGCCGCCCACACCATTCCATTTTCATCCATATATTTATCCAATGACCATTTAAATGCCCTGAAAGTTGGCAAGTCTACTACTGTTGCAAACAGTGTGTTTTACGTGCCTACTGCTCTCTGAATAAAGAAACTACCTCTGACATCTGTCCTATATCTGTCAGGTTGGAAATGTGTTGCTGGAAAAGCGCAGCAGGTCAGGCAGCATCCAGGGAACAGGAGAATCGACGTTTCGGGCATAAGCCCTTCTTCATTCCTGACACATTTCCAGCTCTGATCTCCAGCATCTGCAGACCTCACTTTCTCCTCAAAGATTTCAACCTACTGCGAATCCTCTTACAAGGATGCCTTCCTTGAAGAAGCTCTCTTCCTCCCCCTACATTCCTGAAGAAGGGCTTATGCCCGAAACGTCGATTCTCCTGTTCCCTGGATGCTGCCTGACCTGCTGCGCTTTTCCAGCAACACATTTCCAGCTCTGATCTCCAGCATCTGCAGACCTCACTTTCTCCTCCTATATCTGTCAGGCCTCAATTTAAAGCTATGTCCCCTCGTGCTAGCCATTACCATCTGAAGAAAATTCTCTCACTGTCCATCCTATCTAACCCGGTGATTATCTTATATGTCTCCATACCAGGCATTAAGACAGAAAAGTCCCCAGGTCTGGATGGGATCTACCCCAGGTTGCTGAGGGAAGCGAGAGAGGAAATAGCTGGGGCTGCCGCAATGCGTGGGTGGCACAGTGGCTCAGCGGTTAGCACTGCTGCCTCACAGCACCATGTTCGATTCCAGCCTCGGGCAACTGTCTGTGTGCAGTTTGCACATTCTCCCCGTGTCTGTATGCGTTTCCTCCGGGTGCTCCGGTTACCTCCCACAATCTAAAGATATGCAGGCCAAGTGAATTGGCCATGATAAATTGCCCATAGTGTTAGGTGCATTAGTCAGAAAAAGATGGGTCTGGGTGGGTTCCTCTTCGGAGGGTTGGTGTGGACTTGTTGGGCTGAAGGGCCTGTTTCCACACTAGAGAATCTAATCTAATCAGAATTTTTAACAGATACCTTTGCAGCATCCTTGAACACGGCTGAGGTCCCAGAGGACTGGAGAATTGCTAATGTTGTCCCCTTGTTTAAGAAGGGTGAAAGGGATAATCCAGGTAATTATAGACCGGTAAGCCTGACATCAGTGGTAGGGAAACTGCTGGAGAAGATACTAAGGGGTAGCGTCTATTCCGATTTGGAAGAAAATGGGCTTATCAATAATGGGCAGCATGGTTTTGTGAGGGGAAGGTCATGCCTTACACACCTAATAGAGGAGGTGACAAAGTTGATTGATGAGGGAAGGTCTGTAGATGTCATATACATGGACTTCAGTAAAGTGTTTGATAAGGTTCCCCGTGGTAGGTTGATGAAGAAGCTGAAGTCGTGTGGAGTCCAGGATGTTCTAGATAGATGGATAGAGAACTGGCTGGGCAACAGGAGACAGAGAGTAGGAGTGGAAGAGTGTTTCTCAAAATCAGGACCTGTGACCAGTGGTGTTCACAGGGATCCATGTTGGGACCACTGTTTTTGTGATATATATATATAAATTATTTGGAGGAAGGTATTAGTTGCCTGATTAGCAAGTTTGCAGATCACGCCAAGATTGCATGATAGTGAAGGGGACAGTCAGAGAATACAGCACAATATAGATAGATCGGAGAGATGGGCAGAGAAATGGCAGATGGAGTTCAATCCAGGCAAATGCGAGGTGATGCATTTTGAAAGATCCAATTCAAGAGCGAATTATACAGTAAATGGAAAAGTCCTGGAGAAAATTGATGTACAGAGAGATTTGGGTATTCATGCCCATTGTATGCTGAAGGTGGCAACGCAGGTCATTAAAGTGGTCAAAAAGGCATATGGTATGCTTTCCTTCATTGGACGGGGTATTAAGTACAGGAGTTGGCAGGTCATGTTACAGTTGTATAGGACTTTGGTTCAGCTGCATTTGGAATACTGCGTACAGTTCTGGTCGCTACATTACCAAAAGGATGTGGATGCTTTGGGGATGCTACAGAGAAGGTTCACCAGGGTGTTGCCTGGGTATGGAGGGCGGTTGAATAGATTAGGATTATTTTCATTAGAAAGGCAGATATTGAGGGGAGTCCTGATTGAGCTCTACAAAATCACGCATGCACACACAGCCACACGCACACACATGCACGCGCACATAGCCACACACACACATGCACTCACAAACACACATGCACACATAGCCTCATGCACACACACATGCACACACACAGCCACATGCGCACACATGCAAGCACACACGTGCAGACACACACACAGCCACACACACACACACACAGAGCCACACACGAACACACACACGCGCACACACATTAGATGATTTGGTATAATGTTTACTTTATGACTTATAATGTGTTTTACTGTTTTGAACAATCGCTGAGAAGTGATTGATTATTAGACCATTACCACTAACAGGACATGATGAACAGCCGTGGAAAGTATTATGTTGAAGAGGTTTAGTGTGCTTGAACATCAGCAAGCAAATGAATCCACAGGAGAAGGACATGGCCCATTGTCTTCAGTTGTGCTAAAGTACATGACAATCCTCAATGTCTTTGTTTGTTACAATGTCAGAGATTTGTGAAAGAACAACTTGCTGACAAGCAGACAAATCCCGCTCAAAAGACCTTTTTAACTCACTCGAGAAAGGCAAGTGATGAGGATGCCAACCTGTAACTAGTGGAGGACCTCAGGGATCCGTGCTGGGGGGTGCAAGATTACGTACAATAAATGGAAACAGCTTGGATGATGGAAGAGGATAAGTAATCACCAAGTTTGCAGATAACACAAAACTAGGTGGAAAGGCAGGCACTCAGTGAGTCTACAGGGGAATAGAGATTGAGTAAAAATTTGGCTAACAGAAGATAAAGTGAGAAAGTATGGAGTTATTCATTTTGGCAGGGAGAGCTGAATATTATGTAAATAGGGATAGATTGAAGAAAGCTACTGCACACAGGAATTTGGGGGGCCTTGTACATGAATCTCAAAAAGCTAATTTGCAAGTTCAGTAGATTATAGAGAATGAAATTGGACTGTTGATCTTTAGCTCAAAGAGAATGGATTATAAAAAAGGGGAGATTTTGCTAAAACTACATAAGGCACATATGGAATACTGTGAACTTGATTGGTTGCTTTATTTAAGAAAAGACATACCAGCATTGGAGGCAGTCCAGAGAAGATTCATTAGGGTGATTCCAGGTATGGAGGGATTTCATTATAAGGAGAGATTGAACAAGTTCAGCTTGTTCTCATTGGAGTTTAGAAGAATGAGTGGCAACTTTATTGAAGTATACAACCTCTTCGGGGATTTCACAGGGCACCTGCTGAAATGTTGCTCCTGCTTGTGAGAGAGTCTAGGACCAGAGAACATTAGCTCAGAACAAGGCTCTGTTAAGATTGTTAAACTCAATTAAGTCAGAAATGAACAGAAATGTCTTCTCTCAAAAAGTTGTGAATCTGTGATATTCATTACTGTGGACGGCTATCGAGATTGGGTCATTAAGTATATTCAAGACTGAGGCAGAATTTTAATCAGTTAGGGAATCCAGTGTTATAGGGGAAAGGCAGAAAAAGGGAGTTCGGAATGATCAGATTGGCCATGATTTCACTGAATGGGGGAGCAGACTCGATGGGCTGAATAGCCTATTTTTGCTCCTACATCTCATCTTATTGTCTTATGATCAAGGTGTGCATAAGGTTAATAGTAAACAAGGGAAAGTCAAAGCCATTTTGTCAGGATGTTCACAAAATTCTATCATTTAAATTGGGATACAGCAGACTTCCAAACAGAATTTAAACAAAGTTCAGAGATATGGTTTCAAGATTTGGCAAAGGAGAAAAGTAAATAATTGAAATTTGTTTAACAACTGGGAATGAAGGACCACACAGAATTAACAGCCAAAGAACTCAACCTCGGTTGTTGGTAAAACTCTAGAAACCATCATTAAGGATGATGTTTCTAAATTCTTGGAAGAGCAGAGTCGGATTAGAACAAGTCAACATGGATTTAGTAAGGGGAGGTCGTGCCTGACAAACCTGTTGGAGATCTTTGAAGA
>NC_057710.1:140342887-140366448 GCF_004010195.1 Chiloscyllium plagiosum | reverse complement strand
TTGAGTCTGTGATTAAGAAAGCGAATGCAATGTTGTCAATTATCTCAAGGGGGTTGGAATATAAAAGCACTGTTGTGCTCCTGAGACTTTATAAAGCTCTGGTTAGGCCCCATTTGGAGTACTGTGTCCAGTTTTGGTCCCCACACCTCAGGATGGACGTACTGGCACTGGAGCGTGTCCAGCGGAGATTCACACGGATGATCCCTGGAATGGTAGGTTTAACATATGAGGAACGGCTGAGGATCCTGTGATTGTATTCATTGGAGTTTAGAAGATTAAGTGGAGATCTAATAGAAACTTACAAGATAATATATGGCTTGGAGAGGGTGGACGCTAGGAAATTGTTTCCGTTAGGCGAGGAGACTAGGACCCGTGGACACAGCCTTAGAATTAGAGGGGGTAAATTCAGAACAGAAATGCGGAGACATTTCTTCAGCCAGAGAGTGGTGGGCCTGTGGAATTCATTGCTGCGGAGTGCATTGGAGGTCGGGATGCTAAATGTCTTCAAGGCAGAGATTGATAAATTCTTGATGTCACAAGGAATTAAGGGCTACGGGGAGAATGCGGGTAAGTGGAGTTGAAATGCCCATCAGCCATAATTGAATGGCGGAGTCGACTCGATGGGCCAAATGTCTTATGTCTTATGTCTTATGGTCTTATGGTCTTAAACAATCCCCAAAAGGTATAGAAGACAAGTTCAATGGCATATTAAGCTTCCATATTCATTGATTAGAATTCACAGCATTTTGACAGAAGCCCTCAGAATTATAGGCCACTTTATGAGCAACGGCGTAGTGAAATGACCACTGTGCGATATTCAGATGAGGAACTATCTAACAGAATCTTTGCATTGGGTAACTGCATCAACTCCCATTTTTCTGGAGTTTGATGAACTGTAAAGTGATGCTGTTAGGAGATTTTTGCTTTATCAAGTGTATAAGATCTTTTAAATTATGTCACATGTTGACATGAATCACTGGGTAAGTGTGTTGCATATCAAGCCCCACTATTCTCAGAGTCACCACAATGTAAGAACTTGATGAAAGCAAATTGCCCAATTTCACCTGACTCTCTAATTCAGGTCAAAGGTATATGGAAACCAGGTTCCTTAAGTTTAAAACAAAATATCTATTTATGGTATTCAAACTGTCTTATTAATTGATGACAAAAATGTAGACAAATTAGATTTCAAATCTATAGATCCATAACTTAAACTTTACCCTTTCTTAAAATTCTCATAATATATACAAACACATAAAGAGACAAGACACAAATATTTGTGGGTGGGGAAAGGACAAAGAAATTATGTTCGTTCAACTGTTTCCAAAACGTTGGTAATGGTTATGTCTCAGTCTTTCAGTCAGTGATTGAGGATGTGCTGTTTAGTGCCTCTGAATTTGTTTCTTTCCTCTTTGCTCCTCAGTCGGAGATTTAAAGAGACACCAATTTATGGAGAAAGGTGATGGAGAGAAGTTAGCTATTAAAAGGGATTATCAAGTGGTTGTTGCTCCTGATCCCACAACAACTGGCCCTGATTGAAAAGGCAGTCACTGACTCTCTCTGGCAAAACTGCCCTGAACGCACAAAAACAGTGCCATTCCGTCAACTCACAATGTGTTCCAGTAACTTGTTTTCAAAGTGCAAATATCTTTTTAAACAGTTTCCTCAATTTAAATCAGTACCTTCTCCTATTTTAGTCCACAGATCAAAACAGTAACATTGGTCGTTATAATGCAGATAAAGTTTGTTTATTCATTTCATTTTTTCTTCAGTTGTGGAATCAACTTCTGTTTCATTCTTCAAACCACATAAGCAGCCTGATGTGCTTATGTTTCAGTAAAAGGCTGCAATTTTAAATGATAGGAAAAGGGAAAAAATGACCTATTGAATCAGATTGCATTGTGGCGGCTCTCAGATTGGTCTCTCAGCGATATGTCAGCTCAGTCTCTCAGGGGTGTGTCAGCCCGGTCTCTCAGGGGTGTGTCAGCCCGGTCTCTCAGGGGTGTGTTGCCCCGGTCTCTCGAGGGTGTGGGTGTGTGTTCGCCCAGTCTCTCGAGGGTATGTAGCCTGGTGTCCCCGGAGTGTGTGGCCCCAGTCTCTCCGTGATATGTAGGTCCAGTCTCTTGGGGGTATGTAGGCCCGGTCTCACAAGGGTATGTCGGCCTGGTCTCTCAGGGGGATGTAGGTCCAGTATCTCGAAGATTTGTCGGTCGGGTCTCTCAGGACATATCTGCCCGGTCTCTCACGGTGTGTGGTCACAGTCTCTTGGGGTATGTCGACTTGGTCTCTCAGGGGTGTGTCGGCCCTGTTTTGCAGGGGTGTGTCGGCCAGGTCTCACGGGGATGTTTCAGCCCGGTCTCTTGGGGGTGTGTCGGGGCTGTTTTGCAGGGGTGTGTCGGCCGGGTCTCACGGGGATGTTTCGGCCCAATCTCTCGGGGGTGTGTCGGCCCGGTCTCTCGAGGGTGTGTTGGCCCAGACTCTCGGGGGTATGTCACCCTGATATCTCAAAGGTGTGTCAGTTTGGTCTCTCGGGGCTATGTAGGCCTGGTCTCTCGGGGCTATTCCAGCCCAGTGTCGCAGGGTATGTCAGTCCAGTCTCTCGAGGGTGTGCCGGCCCAGTCTCTCGAGGGGATGTAGGCCCCATCTCTCGGGCGTATGTAGGCCTGATCACTCGGGGGTATGTGGGCCCGGCCTCTCAAGGGTGTGTGGGCCTGGTCTCTCAGGGAGTGTGGTTCCAGTATCTCGAGGGTGTGTCGGTCCGGTCTCTCAAGGGTGTGTCTGTCCGGACTCTCAGGGGTGTGTTGACCCGGTCTCTCAGGGGTGTGTCAGCCCGGTCTCAGCGGGGGGGGTGTTGGCCCGGTCTCTGGAAGGTGTGTCAGCCCGGTCTTTCAGGGGATGTGTAGGCCTGATCTCTCAGGGGTATGTCGGCCTGGTCTCTCGAGGATGTGTCGGCCCTGGTCTATCGAGGGTGTGTTGGCCCAGTCTCTCAGGGGAGTGTCGGCCCGGTCTCTCAGGCGTGTGTCGGCCCGGTCTCTCGGGGGGTGTGTCGCCCCGGTCTCTCGGGGGTGCGTTGGCCCGATCTCTAGGGGGTGTGTTGGCCTGGTCTCTCAAGGGTTTGTTGGCCCGGACTTCCAAGGGTTTGTCAGCCCGGTCTCTCGGGGTTGTGTCGGCCCGGTCTCTCGGGGTGTGTTGGCCCGGTCTCTCGGGAGTGTGTCGGCCCGTTCTCTCAGGGGTGTGTCAGCCCGGTCTCTCAAGGGTATGTAGGCCCGGTCTCTCAGGGGTGTGTCGAACCGGTCTCTCAAGGGTGTGTCGGCCCGGTCTCCCGAGTGTGCGTCGGCCTGGTCTCTCAGGGGTGTGTCACCCCGTTCTCTCGAGGATGTGTCGGCCCCGGTCTCTCAAGGGTGTGTCGGCCTGGTCTCTCAGGGGTGTGTCGGCCCGGTCTCTGGGGCATGTGTCAGCCCGCGCTCTCGGGGGGGGTGTAGGCCTGATCTGTCAGGGGTGTGTGGGCCCTGAGGGGTGTGACGGCCCGGTCTCTGGGGGGTGTGTCAGCCCGGTCTCTCGGGGGGTGTGTAGGCCTGATCTCTCAGGGGTATGTGGGCCTAGACTCTCAAGGGTGTGTTGGCCCGGTCTCTCGGGGGGGTGTTGGCCCGGTCTCAAGGGTGTGTTGGCCCGGTCTCTCGAGGGGTGTGTTGGCCCAGTCTCTCAGGGGTGTGTTGGCCCGGTCTCTCAAGGGTGCGTCGCCCCGGTCTCTCGAGGGTGTGTCGGCCCGGTCTCTCAGCGGTGTGTCGGCCTGGTCTCTCGAGAGCGTGTCGGCCTGGTCTCTCGGCGGTGTGTCGGCCCGGTCTCTCGAGGGTGTGTCGGCCTGCTCTCTCGAGGGTGTGTCAGTCCGGTCTCTCTCGAGGGTATGTCGGCCCGGTCTCTCGGGAGTGTATCGGCCCGGTCTATCGAGGATGCGTCGCCCAGTCTCTAGAGGATGTGTCGGCCCAGTCTCTCAGGGGTGTGTCGACTCATGGCGGTGTCACCACTTGGCATGTGAGTGGGTCCTGCCCAGGCAAGTTTCCGAGCCACGGTGAGAGATCAGAGAGGTGACAGTTTCAGCAGCAGCAGCTGAGCTTTCCTGGAGAGCGAGATAAGCAGAAGACTCAGCAAAGACTGTTTAACTTTTAATTTATTCCTTTACTTTCTTAGTTTAAACTATGAAAGACGTTAATGTAAATTACTACCTATTCCTTTATTTTTCTACTATTCTTTGATTTAATGCTAACTTTCTAACTCTCATTTCTCTTACTACTTTGGATGTAAGCTTTTTTGGACTGTGGTACCTTGGTATCCCAAGATGGCGCCATGTTCGGTGACATTATACACTTTTTGCTGAACTCCTGCATTTCTGTACTTGAGTGCATGTGAGAATAAAATCTAAAATCAAAATGTAAAATCATCTGATTAGTAACATCAGCTGGCATCATACCCCACAGCAAGACATGTGGTGGATGTGGTGTTCTGTGCAAACTGAAGAAATGTCGAACTTTCAATCAACTTTGAAAGCATCAGGCAGGAAAAGCCATTGGCAGAGCAGTGAACTAGAGAAAGGCTAATGCAACTAATAAGACCTGTGCAGAGATCTAAACTAACTGCGCAGAAGGAACATTTTCAAGTTACAGTAAAGACAATCCAATATCTGCCAGAGCTGTGTACATGATCATCAACAATCTATTGATATACACAATGAGACAAAGTAGGGTGAACACATGTTGTACTCTGTCAACCTCATGGAAAATGTCAGTGTCTTTTCACCATCCCAAGTATTGCAAAACTTCAAATTATTTCAGAAGTATTCAGAAAAATGATGACACGGAGGGAATTGCCAGCATAAAACTTTCTGTTTACAGTGGGTCACTGGTTTCATGCCCCTGATCAATAACATTGGAGAGCATGTGTGATCAATTTGCCCAGATGTCACAGATGTCCGATGTTGGGTACACTGTTGGACTAACAATTGCGAATATCCCAAAATGCCATGACCTCAGACTTGTCACAATCCATGGAATCAATTCAGCGAAACAACAGACACTGCAGTGATAAACACTTACTGACCTCAGGGTTCAGGTACATAATTCTTTGAAGTTATCACATATAGATAGAGCGATTAAGAAGGCATTTAGAATGCTCATTTTCATTCCTCTGACTCTTGAGTATAGGAGATGGGACATTATGTTGAGGTTGTACAGAATGTTAGTGAGGCCTCTTCTGAAGTGCTGTGCCCATTTCTGGTCTGCCTGTTGTAGGAAGGGTAGTATTAAGCTGGAGAGGGTTCAGAAGAGATTTACCAGGTCGTTGCTGGGAATGGAGGTTTGAGTTATAAGGAGAGGCTGAATGGGTTAGGTCTTATTTCACTGGATGTAGGAGGTTGAGGGGTGACCTAGTACAGGTTTATAAAATCATGAGGGGTATAGATAAGGTGAATGGCAGGTGTCTTTTCCCTAGGATGAAGAATTTCAAGACAAGAGGGCACATTTTTAAGGTCAGAGGAGAAAAATTTTAAAAAGACACGAGGGGGAATTTGTTTACACGGAGAGAGGTTTGTGTGTGGAATGAACTTCCAGAGGAAGTGATGGATGCTGACACAGTTACATCATTTAAAAGCCATTTAGATAATTAAGTGAATAAGAAATATTTGGAAGTATAATTGCCAAGTGCGAGCAGGTGGGTCTAGTTTAGTTTGGGAACATGTTCGGCGTGGGCTGATTGGACGGAAGGGTCTGTTTCCTGTTGCATGACTCTATGACTAAATATGAAAGATAAATGGAACACATCAACTTCTTATGAAATATTGCTGTTAACATTGCACTCCTCTGGTGTGGAGAGAAAAATGAAAGTTGAGAAGGTAAAGGGTGAAATGCTAGCACAGAATAGATCCAACCTTTGAATGTACATCTGAGACTATGAAGTCTTTAGGGGATCGCACTGCTTACCTCCCAAAATGAATGAACCATGCAAGTGTTAAAGTGCCAAAGGAAGCCATTCAGGCCAATGTGGTTGCACTTGCTCTCTCAGCATTTTAAATTATACCCAATTTCCTGCCCTGTCCCTGTCACCTTGCACATTGTCTCTACCATATAATCATCCAATAACCTCTTGAATGACTTGATTGAACATAAAGAGCTGGAAGAGAAAGAAAGGATGCAGGGGCAATGCCAAGGCATTCAATGCTATGAGCCAAGTGCTAGGAGATGCGAATAGATCAGTTAGATGAATGTTTTTCACTGGCATGCACGTGATGAGCCCAATGGCCTTTTAAAGTGCTGTAGGTCTCTCTGACTCGAGGAGGAACTACAAGCTTTGTGTCATCAAATCAGTTAAAAGATGGTTCGTTCACAGGAAGATCTGAAGCAACTGACACGTAAAACACATCAGCCTCAGAAACACTGGCTTAAGTTCAATGTATTGCTGGTAAATCATGCAAATCCAGGTGAGGATGGACACCGCACACAACACGAAACAGCAAATCACATTTGAGACAGCTTTTACAGAAATAAACACTAGCAATGATAAAATGCAAGAGCAAGAAGGTGATGTTGAACTTTATTTGCTTTTGATTTGATTTGTTGTATTTTCACGTGTACCTAAGGACAGTGAAAAGCTTTGTTAGCGAGCCAGCTCATATTAAACAAAGGCATACAGAACATAGGGTGCTTAGATAGAGTGAGGCACACAGGTTACACTGCACAGGAGGTGCACAAAACAAGATGAACATTAACAAGGATAGCATTATTTGAAGTTAGCGAATTCATTCATCAGTTTAATAATGGCAAGGAATAAGTTGTTTCTGAATGCATTCATGCTTGCATTGTATAAGACAATTTTAAAACCTTATTTGGAATATTTTGTCCAGTTCTGGGCACCACATAATAGGAAGAATGTGAACATATTGGATAGAATGGAGAATCAAAGACTCTTAGAAGAGGCAGTTTGTCCTATCGAGCCTATACCAACCCTCCAAAGATCATTCCACCCAGGCCTAATCTCCAATCCTATCTCCATAACCCTCGTTTTCCATAGCTAACGTTCAAGCATCCCTGGACACTACAATTTAGCATGACCAATCCACCTAACGTGCACAACTTTGGACTGTGGGAGGAAACCGGAGCACCCAGAGGAAACCCACGCAGACACGGGGAGAATGTGCAAACTCCACACAGGTATTCCCCCCAAGGGTGGTATTGAACCTGGTCCCTGACACAGCGAGGCAATATTAGAATGGTTCCGGGGATGGGGACCTTCAGTCATAAGGATAGATTGAAGAAGTTGGGACTGTTTTGCTTGGAGAGAAGGAGGCTAAGAAGTGATCTGAGAGCGGGTTTGCGTGGACTGGATAGTGTAAAATAGGGAGATACAATGCCCCCTCATAAAATGAAGAAGAACGAGAGAACATAGATTTTAAAGTGATTTGCAAAAGAAGCAAGAGTGAAGTGTGGAAAGATATTTTCACCCAGTGAGTAGTTAGAGTGTGGAATGCGCTGCCTGAAAATGTGATGGATGTAGATTCAACTGAGGTATTCAAGCAGACATCAGATGATTATTTCTATAACAATACCATGGAAGAGTAGCAGGAAAAAGTCAGAGACTGGCACAAGGCAGTGATACTCATTTAGTGAGTTGGTGCAGGCACAGTGGGGCAATTGGGTTCCTTCTGCACTGTAGCACTTCTGTCATCGTGTGTTTATGTTATTCTGAAAGCAATGATATAGAAAGGGTTCTCACTATCAATTGCTCACAATGTTCTGTCAGCAGGGGAGAGGTACAGTAAATGGCAGTTCTACTGCGTAAGGTAGAATACAGAAGGATTAGTCACTTCATAAATACACCAAACAAAATCGCCAAAATCTATTCAGAAATATAATTTTCATAAATTCTATGAAGATAGCTGATGGAGTCTGTAAATCCCTCACCACATTGTCTGCAAAGAATAACTACACATTTTATGGGGACTAGTGGGGTGCAAGTGAAATACTTATCTTTCAGAAATGAGGTGTCATTGTTGGACCATAGAACCATATCATCTTTTATCCATCGAACTGACAGTTATGTCAGTCTAGATTAGAGTGGTGCTGGAAAAGCACAGCAGCTCAGGCAGCATCCGAGGAGCAGGAAAATCAATCTTTCAGGCAAAAGCCCTTCATCAGGAATGCTTGATGACGGCTTTTGACCAAAACATCTATTTTCCTGCTCCTCAGATGCTGCCTGAGCTGCTGTGCTTTTCCAGCACCACTCTAACCTAGACTCTGGTCTCCAGCATCTGCAGTCCTCACTTTCGCCTAATTATTAGTCAGTCGCTGCTCCCAAATAGTACAGAGTTTTACTAAAAACAGTAGATGTTGGAGATGAAGAGTCATCTAGACTCAAAACGTTAGCTTGCTGTCTCTGCATGGATGCTGTCTGACCGACCTGCTGTGATCTCCAGCATTTATTGTTTTCAGTACAGATTCCAGCGTCTGCAGTAATTTGCTCTAAGTAGAAATTTTTATTTGGGAAAAGAAACAGATGGCAAACTAGGCAGTATTCCAGTGCAGCAGAATACTGCCCACTTTCAGCAAAAGCTGTTCAATTCATAGTACTACAATGAGCAGTCAGGAGAGAGAAATTCACACTTAATTCACGCATTCATGAACGTTTGGGTGTTGGGTTAGATTAAATTAAAGGGTGTATAGTGTAGTGTCAAGGGACAAGTGATTGGGATGAATGAATGAATATGGCAACTATCCTTCCAAACTGTGCTCTTTTCAAATCCGTGTGGAAAATTTTGCAACTTAAGTGTAAACTCTCTTAACAGAGGAAATCTTCAATAGACTGTTAAAGTAGTTTATCATGTGCATTCTTCCTTATATGCCTACTTACAGAACATGTTTAAATCAGTGAAATTAAGCATTTTATCATCACACAGGCTGTAATTTACATGGTTAAGAGCTTTTTCTCTCTTGCTTAAGATTCAGTGTATACGCTTAAATCTCCCAAAAGAATGGAGCTAATTAGTCTTTGAGAATTTAACAAAATTCACTGAGAAACCTTTCACTGGGTCTTTCTCTGCCTTTTCAACAATGGAAGTAATCCAATCCCATTGACGGTAAAAGATTGTTTAAACCTTCAGTCCATTCAGTTGTTAATCTTGTTAAAATTAAGTTAACTAGGAGACTCTTTTTTTTTGCCTTGTTGATGATAATTGACATTCATTTTAATAAGACAGCATTAATCACATATTTTAAGGTAATTAATTTTGTACAAGGCAATCCTATTTTTATGATGATTCCCTAGTAGACAGAATGTTGAAATGTAAATTGTTGGTTTATTATTGAAGAATAGCCCATTGCCAGGCAGCTGTTATTTTTGGATCACCTCCCATTTCTGGACAGAATGACATGGTGGGGTAAAACATTCTCTGCTGATAATTGGTGTGTTTCAGTCACAATCTGGATTTTACCAGTAATATAAACATGTCACTTGCGCATGCTCACTTTCCATAGTGTCTAATATAAATGAATACAACAGTACAACTGTTCTCCAATCATTGCCATTGCAATGAAGGTAAAGTAGAATAAAAGTACAGTAACTGATCCCTAAATAAGGTTAGAAACTAATGTTGACAAAGTTAGAGTCTAAACATTTAAAATGTACTCATTTCAAATTAATCTTCCCACTATTTTAGTACAGCGCTAAGCCATCGAAAACAAACATACTATTTCCTCTGTTAATTTACGGATCGAGTTGCCATTTTCCAGCGACACATTTTCAGCTCATATTAATCGCACAGTTCATGGTAACAGTAACAGCCCCAGTCTTATTTCTGCAACGTTATAAGCTAATTGTCAGAGAGTTGAGTTCAATCAGGAGACATGTAAAAGTGGCCATGCTTCATTATCACCCATTTCATAGCGTCATACTGTCAAACCTACTTCAATGTTATCCCAGTCAAATTACCATGAGGTCTACAAATGCTCAATTATAGTCAATACAAAAATAAATTGCGTTTGATTGACCCTGCTGCCCATCTGTCACATGTGCAGAGAATGCCTTGAATGCCTACCTTCAGTATACATTTAACAGTAATGGGGTTAACTGTTGCAATTAATTTCAATATGATCACTACAGCGGAAAGAATACTGCAGTTTATGACAACTTCAAAGTCTCCTTAATAAGGCCCATATTCAAGCAGTTTAATACAACCAATATGTCATTGGACAAAATGCCTTCAAATGTCTCGTTCCGTGCAACCATAGTGAAGCCAACAGTTAATAAGTGTGTCTTTAAATAGACTTGGTAAAATACATTCAGATGTGAGAATGTCATTGGAGCCATTCAAGGCAGTGCAGATAAGTTCAATTCACAAAAACATGTCTGGGTGCTGAAAGTGAGATACCAAACAAAAAGCTCTTGTTGCATTCTGCAGAATTTTCTCAACTGGGCAGTCATCGAGCTAATGGACACCAGGGTAGGTGACATATAGTAACCTCCTATGCAGGTTGTGGTAAATCTTAGTGAAGCCACTGCTCATTGCTAAATATACTATCGTTCCAAGTTCAGCAAATTTAAAACGAAGTGCAGATTGTGTTTCTGTACTTGGACTGTAAATTTAATAGTGAAAGATGGGTTGTACACCAATCCCACAGCCTTTTACGAAAACCTAATTGCTCAATTAATTAGGAATTCAGTCAACAGCCTTGAAGGAAATTGGCTGACTCCAAAAACAAGTAAGGGATTTGGGGTATACAATTAACTCTTGGCCGATTGTCGTGTCTGAGACAGTGTGGTGAATTGGTGCTGCCTTCTGTTTTACATCATTTCTACCTAAGGTACACTCACTACTCAAAGGCAGTCTGCTCCTCCTAGAGGGAGGTACGTTGTGGGAAGTGATAGCAGTCATCCAGCAGCTGAAGCTGTTCTCTAATCCGTGGAGCGATGGCAAAACAGATGCATGAAACATTTCCTCATCACTGCTTTGGAGGTCTTTGGAGGAACAGTGCGGAGAGAATAGCAGAGGCACACCTATCAGTGGCATGAAGTAACAGCATATGTCAAAGTCATGCATCCTGATCTGAAAGCATGGCTACAGTACAGACAAAAGTTGCCAAAGTGAGTGCATTCATTTTCAAACAATATATTGCCAGCTTCACCATTACCTTCATCTACTGCTCAATCCACAATCTCGCCAATACCCATTATACAGTCCACCTACCCAGCCAGCTCTTAGAGTCATAGAGTCAGAGATGTACAATACGGAAACAGACCCTTCGGTCCAACTTGTCTATGCTGACCAGATATCCCAATCCAATCTAGCCCCACCTGCCAGCACCCGGCCCATATCCTTCCAAACCCTTCCTATTCATGCACCCATCCAGATGTCTCTTAAATGTTGCAATTGTACCAGCCTCCACCACATCCTCTGGCAGCTCATTCCATACACATACCACCCTCTGCATGACCCCTTAGGTCTTTTTATATCTTTCCCCTCTCACCCTAAAACTATACCTTGTAGTTCTGGACTCCTCCAGCCCAGGGAAAATACTTTGTCTATTTATCCTATCCATGCCCCTCATGATTGTATACACCTCTATAAGGTCATCCCTCAGCCTCTGATGCTCCAGGGAAAACAGCCCCAACCTGTTCAGCGTCTCCCTATAGCTCAGATCCTCCAACCCTGGCAACATCCTTGTAAATCTTTTCTGAATCCTTTCAGGTTTCACAACATCCTTCTGATAGGAAGGAGACTAGAATTGCATGCAATATTCCAACAGTGGCCTAACCAATGTCCTGTACAGCCGCAACATGACCTCCCAACTCCTGTACTCAATACTCTGATCAATAAAAGAAAGCATACCAAAAACCTTCTTCACTATCCTATCTACCTGCGACTTTACTTTCAAGGAGCTATGAACCTGCACTCCAAGGTATCTTTGTTCAGGAACACTCCCTAGCACTTTACTATTAAGTGGGCGGCACGGTGGCACAGTGGTTAGCACTGCTGCCTCACAGCGCCAGAGACTCGGGTTCAATTCCTGCCTCAGGCGACTGACTGTGTGGAGTTTGCACGCTCTCCCCGTGTCTGCGTGGGTTTCCTCCGGGTGCTCCGGTTTCCTCCCACAGTCCAAAAATGTGCAGATTAGGTGAATTGGCCATGCTAAATTGCCCGTAAATTACTGATAAACTTCTTCGCTGTCCACTACACCTCCAATTTTGGTGTCATCTGCAAACTTACTAACTGTACCTCTTATGCTCACATCCAAATCATTTATATAAATGATGAAAAATAGTGGACGCAGCACCAATCCTTGTGGTACTCCACTGGTCACAGGCCTCCAGTCTGAAAAATAACCCTCCATCACCAACCTCTGTCTTCTACCTTTGAGTTAGTTCTGTATCCAAATGGCTAGTTCTTCCTGTATTCCATGAGATCTGACCTTGGTAACCAGTCTCCCATGGGGAACCTTGTTGAACACCTTACTGAAGTCCATATAGATCACATCAACTGATCTGTCCTCATCAATCCTCTTTGTTACTTTTTCAAAAAACTTAATCACGTTTGTGAGACATGATTTCCCATGCACAAAGCCATGTTGACTATCCCTAATTAGTCCTTGCCTTTCCAAATACATGTACATCCTGTCCCTCAGGATTTCCTCCAACAACTCTCTGCGAATGTAATGTATCAGAGACCTCCCTTACAATGCAGTGCTTGACAGAGTTCTGGATTTTGCTCATATCTTTAGCAAGCAATTTAGAAAGAGCATGAAAGGTAAGAACCACAGTGACCTTGAGAGTTATGGCCAATATGCTCATTGTCCTGCAGTAAGTTGGCATGCTTTAGTCATAGCTTTTCTAGGTAACACAATGTCATCTCAAACACAAAATTTGAGGTAAGCTAATTGATTCATAAGACCCAACTCAGATAGGAGTGCCCTGCAGAGAACTAAGGGTGGCACCATGGCTCAGTGGTTAGCACTGCTACTTCACAGTGCCAAGGATCCAGGTTCAATTCCCGTCCCGGGCAACTATCTGTGTGGAGTTTGCACATTCTCCCCATGTCTGTTTGGGTTTTTTCCAGGTTCTCTGGTTTCCTCCCACAATCCAAAGATGTGCAGGTCAAGTGAGTTGGCCTTGCTAAATTACCCGTAGTATTAGGTGCATTAGTCAGGGGTAAAAATAGGGAAGGGAATGGGTCTAGCTGGGTTAGTCTTCGGAGAGTTGGTGTGGACTTGTTGGGCTGAAGGACCTGTTTCCATACTGTAGGGAATCTAAACTGTTGTCCTTCCTCCTCCCTCTTCTAGCAGCTAGCACTGCTCAGTGTGACCTTTTTATTTCATTTTCCCAATCACCTTCAATTCCAAAAGATAGCCATACTGGACCATTTCTTTATGGAAACAATTTGTTCCAGCAAAATACATAAATGAACAGACAGTACATCAGCACCTGTCAGACATTTGCTGACTAACAAAATATTAACCGAGTAGAGAAAAACTCTAAGCAGGTTTGTAATTAGATTCCCTACAGTGTGGAAACAGGTCCTTCGGCCCAACCAGTCCACACCGACCCTCCGAAGAGTAACCCACCCAGACCCATTTCCCTCTGACTAATGCACCTAACACTATGGACAATTTAGCATGGCCAATCCACCTGACCTGCACATCTTTGGACTGTGGGAGGAAACCAGAGCAACCCCACGTAGACACAGGGAGAATGTGCAAACTCCACACAGACGGTCACCCAAGGCTGGAATTGAACCTGGGACCCTGGTACTGTGAGGCAGCAGTGCTAACCACTGAGCCACCGTGCCGCCCCAAGTAATTGTGACAGAAGACAATAACCCTGAAACTAATCTGTACGTAGCTCATAATTCAGTAAATTAGCATTGGTGCGGAATGCTTCATGTTTTTGTACATTGTGTTCAACTGTATGAGGTTAAGACTGGAGATACAGCATGGCATTTGAAAATGGCAGGGCCAACATCATTTCAGTATCTCACATTGATTGGCATCACAACCTGCCTACTTTACATACTGCTGGAGGTTGGTAAATGCATGCACAACCTCCTTTTAATAAGGTGCATTTCGATGCACCGACTACCAAATATTACAGAGTAAAAATTCCATGAAACACATATTTCGGAGAAAGTGAGGACTGCAGATGTTGGAGATCAGAGTCCAGAGTGTGGTGCTGGAAAAGCACAGCAGGTCAGGCAACATCCGAGGAGCTGGAGAATCGACATTTCAGGTATAAGCCCTTCATCAGGAATGAGGCTTGTGGACCAGGGGAGGCTGAGAGATTAATGGAAGGGGGGTGGGGCTGGGGGGAAGACAGCTGGGAATGCGATAGTAGATGAAGGTGACGGAGAAGGTGATAGGTCAGAGAGGATGATGGGATGGATAGGTGGGAAAGATGATGGACAGGTCAAGAGGGCGGTGCCAAATTGGAGGCATGGGACTGGGAAAAGGTGGGGGGGATGAGAAATGAGGAAACTGGTGTAATCCACATTAATCCAGTGTGGTTGCAGGGTCCCAAGCCGGAAGGTAAACATTCTGCTTCCAGGCGTCGGGTGGTTAGGGTTTGGCGATGGAGGAGGCCCAGGACCTGCATGTCTTTGGAGGAGTGTGAGAGGGATTTGAAGTGTTCAGCCTCGGAGGGGTAGGGTTGGTTAGTGCGGGTGTCCCAGCGATGTTCTCTGAAATGATCCGCAAGTTGGCGTCCTGTCTCCCTGATGCAGCAGAGACCACATCGGGTGCAACAGGTACAGTAGATGACTTTAGTGGAGGTACAGGTAAATTTCTGTTGGATGTGGAAGAATTCTTTGGGAGCTTGGATGGAGGTGAGGTGGGAGGTGGGGGCACAGGTTGCATACTTCTTTCAGTGACAGGTGAAGGTGCCGGGAGGTGAGGGTGGGTTGATGGGTGACGTAGATCTGACAAGGGAATCATGGAGTGAATGGTCTCTCTGAAACGCTGATAGGGGTGGGGAGGGAAATATATCCCTAATGGTGGGGTCTTTTTGTAGGTGGCGGAAGTGGCGGAGGATGATGCGATATATATGGCGGTTGATGGGGTGAAAGGTGAGGACTGGGGTTTTCTGTCCTTGTTGCAGTTGGAGCGGTGGGGTTCAAGGGTGAAGGTACAGGAAGTGGAGGTGATGTTCTGGAGGGCATTGTTGACCACACGGGAGGGGAAATTGCGGTCTTTGTAGAAGGAGGCCATCTGGGCTGTTCTACGGAGGAATTGGTCATCCTGGGAGCAGATGCGGCAGAGGTAGAGGAATTGGGAATAAGGAGTGACGTTTTTACAGGAGGTAGAATGAGAGGAGATGTAGTTCAGGTAGCTGTGATCTGTTACCCGCCCTTGATCTCTTCATTTTAACTGCTGCCGTGACAGACCACCTCAACCTGTCCACCTCCCTCACCGACTCCAACCTCCCAACCTCCTATTCTTGCACCGCGTAGCCCTCCACTCCAACCCCAACATCACCATCAAACCAGCAGACAAGGGGGAACGCTGTGGTAATTGGTGTTCTGACCTCTACACCACTGAAGCCAGGCACCAAATCGCAGACACCTCCTCCTTGACCACAAACTCACCTCCTATTACCAAACCTTCATCTTCCAGACCATCCACAAGCTCATCACCTCAGGGGATCTCCCACCCTACAGCCTTCAACCACATAGTCCAAGAACCCACACTACCCGATTCTACCTCCTACCCAAGACTCACAAACCTGACTGCCCCAGCTGACCCATTGTTTCAGCCTGCTTCTGCCCCACCGAACTCATCTCCACATTCCTTGACACTGTCCTGTCCCCTTTAGTCCAGGAACTCTTCACCTACGTTTGGGACACCAACCACCCTCTTCACTTCCTCCAAGATTTTTGTTTCCCCGGCTGCCTATGCCTCATCTTCACCATGGACATCCAGTCCCTGTACACATCAATACACCACAACGAAGGTCTCCAAGCCCTACATTTCATCCTCTCGTGTTGACCCAACAAATAGCCTTCCACTGACGCTCTCATCCTCCTGGCTGAACTGGTCCTCATCCTTAACAACTTCTCCTTCCAACCCTCCCACTTCCTCCAAATCAAAGGTGCATCCATGGGCACCCTGATGGGCGCCTAGCTATGCCTGCCTCGTTGATGGATGGTTGGAACTGTCCATAAATCCGCAGCTACACCGGTACCATCTCCCACCTTTTCCTCTGCTTCACCTAACACCTTTCACCCTGACATCAAATTCACCTGTACCATCTCAAACACCTCCCTCCCCTTCCTGGACTTCCATCTCCATTTCCAGTGACTGACTCAACACAGACATCAATTACAAACCTATTGACTCCCGCAGCTACCTGAATTACACCTCCTCCCACTCTTCCTCCTGTAAAAACGCCATCCCTTATTCCCAATTCTTCCATCTCTGCCGCATCTGCTCCCAGGATGACCAATTCCACATAGAATATCCAGGATGGCCTCCTTCTTCAAAGACTGCAATTTCCCCTCCCACGTGGTCAATGATGCCCTCCAGCACATCTCCTCCACTTCCCACATCTCCACCCTCAAGCCCACCTATCCCTATACAACAAGGACAGAACCACACTGCCCCCACACCCCCTCCCCAACCCCAGTCCTCACCTTCCACCCCACCAACTTCTGTATACATTGCATCAACCTCTGCTGCATCTGGCACCTACAAACAGACCCCATCACTAGGGATATAATTCCCTCGCCACCCCTATCAGCATTTCAGAGAGACCATTCCCTCTGCGACTCCCTTTCAGATCCATGGCCCCCACCAATCCACACCCCACTCCCGGCACCGTCCCCTGCCATCGCAAGAATTGCAAAAACCTGCGCCCACACCTCCCCCCTCATCTCCATCCAAGCTCCCAAAGAATCCTTTCACATCTGACAGAAATTTACCTGTCCTTCCACAAATGTCATCTACTGTATCCGTTGCACCCGATGTGGTCTCCTCTACATTAGGACGACAAGACCCCAACTTGCGGATCGTTTCAGAGAACGTCTCTGGGACACCCACACCAACCAACCCCACCACCCTGTGGCTGAACACCTTAAATCCCTCTCCCAGTCCACCAAGGATATGCAGGACCTGGGCCTCCTACATCGCCAAACCCTAACCACCTGACCCCTTAAAAGTCTGGAACCACACAGGATTAATGTGGATTTCACCAGTTTTCTCATTTCCACTCCCCCACCTTTTCCCAGTCCCATGCCTCCAACTCAGCACCACCCTCTTGACATGTCCATCATCACCTTTCCTATCTATCCATCCACCCTCTTCTCTGACCTATCACCTTCACCTTCACCTTCAGCTTCATCTACGTATTGCATTTTCAGTTACCTTCCCCCCAGCCCCACCCCCTCCCATTTATCTCTCAACACCCCGGCCCACAAACCTCATTCCTGATGAAGGCTGAAACATTGATTCTCCTGCTCCTCGGATGCTGCCTGACCTGCTGTGCTTTTCCAGCACCACACTCAGTACCCTTGTGGATCCATATCTGCTTCACCATTCTGTTCACCAAATCGGAGAACTGTTAAATTGATTCAATGATATCCTTACCCCATAGGCAGAGACAGTTGAAGGTAAGAATCTATGCACAGCACAAATCTACGTCTCACCTTTTTTTCCAAGTATTTTGAGTTTTCTTCACATCTCCTGATAAATATTCATTTGTGCTGACAATGCTGCAGTTCTCTCTGATGGTAATATTTGTTCTGGTATTTAGATCTCTGTAAAGGTGAAGCTGGGGCATCAGCTTGGCTCGTTTTGAAATATAAGAAGAGGCAGTAAACCATTTAATTCTGGCTTATGGTGATCTGTGATCTAAATCCAGAAACCTGTCTTTGTTTCATATTCCTTAGTAACTCTAAATCTAACAACAAAAACCTAACAACTTCATTGTAAAATTCGGAACTAATCATGCAATGGTTGCTGTTCGTGGAAGGGTGTTACGAAACTTGACGACCCTTTGCATTAGCAAGTGTTTCTTGACCCACTCCTGAAAGGCTTGGCTCTCATTTGTATAATATAAGCACAATCTTATGCTGTTCCCAGGAGGGCCAAAAGTCCGGACATTGGAATGAAAGTCGAAAAGGCCTAAGTCTCCTGAACCAGATGGACTGCATGCCAGAGTTCTAAAGGAGTTAGCTCAGGAGATTGGAGAGGCATTGGTGATGATCTTTCAGGAATCACTGGAGTCAAGGAGAGCCCCAAAGGACTGGAAAATGGTTAATGTAAAAGCCCTGCTTAAGAAGGGACGGAGGCAGAAGACAGGAAACTCTAAGCCAGTTCGCCAGGCCTTGGTCATTGATGGGTTTTGGAGTCCATTATTAAGAATGAGATGGTGGAGCACTTGGAAGTGCTTGGTAAAATAGGGCTGAGGCAGCACAGCTTCGTCAAGGGGAGATCATGCCTGACAACTCTGTGAGAATTCTTTGAGGAGGTAATGAGCAAGATGGACAAAGGATAACAGTGGATGCGATCTATTTGGATTTCCAGAATGTACCGCACAGGACGCTGCTAAATAAGACAAGACCCATGATGCGAGGGGCAAGGTATTGACATGAATAGAGGATGTGACGACTGGCAGAAGGCTGAGAATGGAGACAAAAGGGGTCTTTTTTTCAGGATGGCAAACCTGGGCACAGCTGTCTAAGTTGGGACCACAGCTATTCATGTTATACATTAACAATGTGGATGTTACAACAGATGTCATTGTAGCTAAGTTTGCCACTGACACAAAGATAAGTGGAGGGCCAGGTTAGAGAAAGCAGGGAGGTTGCAAAAGGACTTGGACAGGCTAGGAGAGCGGGCAAGGATGTGACAAATGGAACACAATGTGGCAAAGCATTAAGTTATGCATTTTGGTAGGAAGGATAGAGGTGTGGACTATTTTCAAAATGGGAAAAGGCTTTGGAGATCTGAAATACAAAGGGACTTTGGAGTCCTAGTTCAGGATTCTCTTAAGATTAGCATGCAGGTTCAGATGGCACTTAGGAAGGCAAATATCATGTTAGCATTCATTTCAAGAGGACCATGATACAAGAGCAGGGATGTCCTGCTGAGGTTGTATAAGGCTCCAATCAGACTGGACTGTTCTTGAATAAAAACTGAAAGAATTGCGGATGCTGTATATCAGAAACAAAAACAGAAAATGGAAAAGCTCATCAGGTGTGGCAACATCTATGGAGAAAAATCAGAGTTAACATTTTGGGATGAGTGATCCTTCCTCAGAACTGATTTCCTTTTGATTTATTATTTATTGTCATGTGTATCTTGTTACAAATTTTAATGAAAAGTGTTATATAGTGTTATGTGCTCTCCGGCATCATCTTAAAACATATAACAGCAGAAAAATGAGGAAATAAAGGAAGTGTAGAACTTGCAGTCCTTCTTGTTAAGTGCTCTGTATTGGGCCATGAGCCTGGTGGGCAGGCATAAATCTCCTTGACCGTGTCATGGCCACTGGAACGCAAGTCACCACTCTTCGGCACCATCTAGCCTCCAACAGTGTGACCTGCATCATCTTGATTACATTCGATTCCCTACAGTGTGTGGAAACAGGCCCTTCGGCCTAACAAACCCACACTGACCCTCCGAAGAATAACCCACCCAGACCCATTTCCCTCTGATTAATGCATCTAACACTCTGGGCAATTTAGCATGGCCAAGTCACCTGACCCGCACATCTTTGGACTGTGAGAGGAAACCGGAGCACCCGGAGGAAACCCACGCAGACACGGGGAGAATGTGCAAACTCCACACAGACAGTGGCCCGAGGCTGGAATCGAACCTGGGATTCTGGCGCTGTGAGGCAGCAGTGCTAACCACTGTGCCACCGTGCCACCCCGTATACCTGATTGCAAAACCAGAATAAAAATCAGCAAAAGTAAAGGAAACAAAAAGAATGAGAAATATCCAGATATTCAAGTCTTATTTCACTCTTATTTCCATGCAGGCAGCCAGGCCAAACCACAGCCTGGAGTCTTGGAAGGAGCTGAGTGCTTGCTGCCACTGAGTCAACCACCTCTGGTCTTCTCCTGCTGCCTCCTCCACTTCTGATTCTATAACTACCAGAGCTGCAACAGAGCCCCGGATCGTGCTTGGATAGGAATATGTTGAGCAGTTCTGGGCCCCGTATCTGTGCTGGCCCTGGAGAGAGTCCAGAGGAGGTTCACAAGAATGACCCCAGGCAGGAAGGGTTTGCCATACGAGGAGCATAGAAATGTACAGCACGGAAACAGACCCTTCCATCCAACCCGTCCATGCTGACCAGAAATCCTAAACTAATCTATTCCCATTTGCCAGCACTTGGCTAATATCCCTCGAAACCATGTGTGTTCATATACTCATCAGATGCCTTTTAAATACTGTAATTGTACCAGTCTTCACCACTTCCTCAGGCAACTCCTTCCATACATGCACCACACTCTCAGTGAAAAAATTACCCCTTAGGTCCCTTTTAAAATTTTCACCTCTCACCCTAAACCTATGCCCTCTAGTTCTGCACTCCCCCACCCCAGAGAAAACACCTTGTCTATTTACCCTATCTATGCCCCTCATGATTTTTTAAACCTCTACAAATGCACCCTTCATCCTCCAATGCTCCAGGGAAAACAGTCCCAGCCTATTCAGCCTCTCCCCATAGCTCAAACCCTCCAACTCTGGCAACATCTTTGGAAATCTTTTCTGAACCCTTTCAAGTTTCACAATATCCTTCCAATAGGAGGGAGACCAGATTTGCACAAAATATTCTAAAAGTGGCCTAACCAATATCCTGTACAGCTGCAACATAACCTCTCAACTCCTATACATGATGTTCTGACCAATAAAAGAAAACATACCAAACACCGTCTTCACTATCCTATCTACCTGCAACTCCACTTCCAAAGAACAATGAACTTGTACTCCACGGTCTCTTTGTTCAGCAACACTCCGCAGATCTTTACCATTAAGTGTTTAAGTCCTGCTCTGATTTGCCTTACCAAAATGCAGCACCTCACATATATCTAAATTAAACTCCATCTACCACTCCTTGGCCCATTGGCCCATCAGATCAAGATCCCATTGTACTCTGAGGTAGCCTTCTTCACTGTCCACTACACCTCCAATTTTGGTGTTATCTGCAAACTTATTAATTCTACCTCCTATGTTCACATCCAAATCATTTATGTAAATGACAAATAGCAAATGGACTTAGCACCAATCCTTTTGGCACACTGCTAGTACACAGGCCTCCAGTCTGAAAGGCAACACTCCATCATCACCCTCTATCTTCTACCTTCAAGCCAATTCTGTATCCAAATGGCTAGTTCTCCCTGTATTCCATAATCAGTCTCTCATGGGGAACCATGTTGAATGCCTTACAAAAGTCCATATAGTCCATTGATCTGCCCTCATCAATCCTCTTTGTTACACAAGCAAGTTAGTAAGACACGATCTCTGCACAAAACCATGTTTAAACTCCCTAATCAGTCCCTGCCTTTCCAGAAATATGTAAATCCTGTCCCTCACATTTATTGCTCTGTCCTCATCAATCCTCTTTGTTATGTCTTCAAAAAACGCAATCAAGTTCATGAGACATGACCTCCCACGCACAAAGCCATGTTGACTATCCCTAATCCGTCCTTGCCTTTCCAAATACATGTAAATCCTGTCCTTCAGGATTCCTTTCAACAACTTGCCCACCACCGATGTCAGGCTCACCAGTCTATAGTTCCCTGGCTTTTCCTTAACACCTTTCTTAAATAGTGGTACCACGTGAGCCAACCTCCAGTCTTCCAGCACCTTACCTGTGACTATTGATGACACAACTATCTCAGCAAGGGAACTAGCAATCACTTCCCTAGCTTCCTACAGAGTTCTAGGGTACACCTGATCAGGTCCTGGGATCAATCCACCTTCATGCATTTTAAGACATCCAGCTCCTCCTCCTCTGTAATATGGATATTTTTCAAGATGTCACCATCTATTTCACCACATTCTGTATCTTCCATGCCCTTCTCCACCGTAAAAACTGATGCAAGAAGTTGAGAACTCTGGGTCTGTACTCGATGGAGTTTAGAAGGTTGAAGTGGTGTCTTATTGAAACTTACAAAATACTGAGAGGCCTGATGAGAGTGGATGTGGAGAAGATGCTTCCACACAAGTCGGAGAAACTAAGATCCGAAGGCACAGCCTCAGAGTGAAGGGATAACCCTTTAACTCTGAGATGAAGAGGAATTTCTTCAACCAGAGGGTGGTGAATCTGGGCAACATATTGTCACAGAGGGCTGTGGAGACCAAGTCATTGAGTGAATTTAACACAGAGATAGATACGTTCTTGACTAGTTAGGGGATCAAGGGCTATGGAGTGAAGGCAGGACATGGGGGAACAGACTTGATGAGCCAAATGGCCTAATTTTGCTCCTAAACCTTATGCTGAGCGTTAAAGATCAGTCAAGCTTCCTGACAGTGAATTTACATCTCATTCATGCTTACTAAAAGGCCAGCTCACCAGACATGAGCTTTTTTTCCCAAATACATTCTCTGCGAGCAACAAACTGTTTCTTCAGATTCTTCATTGTCCATAAGAGGCATGCAACAGGCAAGGAGCTGTACATGTTGCAGTGAGTAACCATTGATCCTTCTTCTGATGGAATATTTTCGGATACACATTGATTGAGGTTGAGTGGAAGCAGTCCCAAAGGGGCAGGGTGCATTAGGTCGGGAGGCACAGTCTAGAGGTCCTGGGCCTCCTTCACCGCCGCTCCCTCACCACCCGATGCCTGGAGGAAGAACACCTCATCTTCAGCCTCGGAACACTTCAACCCCAGGGCCTCAATGTGGACTTCAACAGTTTCCTCATTTCCCCTTCCCCCACCTCACCCTAGTTCCAAACTTCCAGCTCAGCACAGTCCCCATGACTTGTCCTACCTGCCTATCTTCTTTTCCATCTATCCACTCCACCCTCCCCCCGCCTCTGACCTATCCCCTTCATCCCCTCCCCCACTCACCTATTGTACTCTATGCTACTTTCTCCTCACCCCCACCTTTCTCTAGCTTATCTCTCCACCCTTCAGGCTCTCTGCCTGTATTCCTGATTAAGGGCTTTTGCCCGAAACGTCGATTTAACTGTTCCTCGGATGCTGCCTGAACTGCTGTGCTCTTCCAGCACCAATAATCCAGAATCTGGTTTCCAGCATCTGCAGTCATTGTTTTTATCTGTAGGAAGAGAGGGACTGGGCTTTTGGTGGAGGGAGAGGCTGGGTGTCTGGGAGGGAGAGGCTGAGTATCTGAGGTGGGGGGGGAATGCTGGGTGCCTGAGGGAGAAAAGGCTGGGTCTCTGGGAGGGAGAGGCTGGGTGTCTGGTGGGGAAGGCTGGGTGTCTAGGAGGTGAGAGACTGGGTGCCTGTCTGTGGGTAGAGGTGGGGTGTCCAGGGGAGATGAGAAGCTGGGTGTCTGGGGGAGAGGTTGGGTGTCTGGGGGGAGAGGTTGGAGTTGAAACTTTATTGCTGGAACAGCTCATCAGGTCTG